>NC_081180.1:237344822-237414616 GCF_029867415.1 Vicia villosa | reverse complement strand
TCTCAATAGCTTCCCTGAGACTCAATGATGCTAACTGAATGCTTATTGGAGCTTGAATCCTCCTGAATTGCTCTATGGACCTCCCTCGATTTCAGCTTCAAGTGAACATGGAGGTTGTTGAATTTGGAGTTACAGATGAGCTGCAGCCATTTGGTTAGCTTCACTATGACCTGAGGAGTGTGCCTGGATGATTGGCTTGGCTCAGAACCTCCTGAATTACTCCATGGACCTCCAACTGCAAATGCTCCAAAGTGAGAGCAACAATGGTGTTCCTCCACTTACAGAAGTGATCCAGGTGCTTGGATCACCTCAAATGACCTCCCTTGAGATGTTAGAATGTTCACTTCCCAAAGATGAGCTCTGGTTTGAAGAAATCGATTCTTCTTGCCAAAGAACTTTGAAAAACAATGAACATGAGAAGAGAAAGAGAAAGCAAGGAATATGGTTGCTTTGGTGTGTTTTTCTACTGAATTATGCTCTCCTATTTATAGGCAAATGTCTCAGTACTGAGTGAGAGAGTGAGCTTGCTTAGTGAAGCAAGTTTGGTTTCTTAGCCATGAAGAAATTTCAAAGAATATCCAAGTGTGATCATTGCATTTTCGAGCCACCTCCCCTATCCATTGATTCTATCTGATCTTAGGGGACAATTCAGATGTAAAGTGAGCTCCAATTGGTTGATGAGAAGATTCCTTGGGTGATTCATCAATTTGCCATAAATTCACAAAAGTAATCATTACATAATCACATGTTCTTGTTTTAGGAATCTTCTTCAATTATCATGGCATGGTGAAAATGAATGCATGGCATGTTTTCAGATGTGTTATGGATCGTGTAGCATCCATTAGTGAAGCAAAATGCACAAAATTGCAAAGTTCCAATTTGCACATGACCTATAATTTTACTTCATGAGGCCAACTTTGAACAAGCATAACTCCTAGCTCAAATTGAATTTGGAGAAGGTTGAACACAATTTGGAAAGCCCTAAACATCTACTTCAAATCATTAGTTTATGTCTTCTTCAGAATCATTTGGGAAATTTGTGAAAAATGAGCCCAAAGTTGGATGAAAACTAGGTTAAAACACTTAGAAAAATTTCTAAGTGTTTATGACCTAAACTTCAAAATTTCCAAAACTTCATAAATGGTTGATCTTTTGAAAAACGTTCCTTTGTAAGATGTTGTTTTATTTTGCAAGATCTACAACTTTCATGTTGGAAGTTTTTTGAGTTGTGTAGGTGAAATTTTGAGTTCTCACCATGCCTTCAAAAACCCTAATTCCCGACTTTTTGCTCCTTGATGAATTTCTTTGAATTTCTTTGGTCAAATGACTTTGACATCCATATATTGATGATATTGATCTTTGAAAGTCATTTTTTGACCAAAAACCTTAAAAGTCAATGATGATCCCACACAGTTGACTTTTCCTGACAAAGTGAATTTTTTGGGCTTTTGTGTAGAAATAAGATCTTTTCCTCAAATGAATGGTGTAAATGGATTATATTGAGGTAGTAGAGATTCTTGAATCATGTCTTGAGTTTTGGATCCATGCCCTGATTAAAAGTCAACTATCTTGGTGAATTAGGTCAAAAACCCTAATTGTCGATCAGAGGACAATGATGACTGTAGACTTTGAACTGAGGTGTAATGTCCAGTGGATCTTGTCATATGAGTTGTTTGAAGATGATTGATGTCTTTGAATGGTCCCTTAGGGCTTTTTAGGGTTTCCCAAAGGTGATCCCTGATTTTAGTCCTTGATAGGCTCCAAACCCTAGTCTGTTGATCTGAGTAATCCTGTACTTAGATGACTGGGTGTCTTAATCAATCATAGGTGTAATAATGAGGCTTTTGAGTCTTATGATTGTATTAGAGACTAATCCCTCTATTGATTGATCCTTTGCCTGAGTTTTCTTGTCTTTGAACACCCTTGATTGAATGTTATGCTGTTCTGGATACTTGCCTCGACTTGATGAAAAATCCTGAAGATATGTCATCTCAGGGGGGGGGCAAAAATTAGGGTATGACAGTGACCATTACAAATAATGGGTGCATGTTCCAATGAATGGGTGTCTAAGAAACTAGAAGGAGCAATGTATTACATCACTTATCCTTGGAGAATCCTTATACCGCCTTTTGTGAGTCATTTGTGAATATACCAGTACACAGTCCCTCAAGCAAGAATGCTTGTAAAAGGGCTAAGTGATTTAGTTTAATCACCTCATCTCATTTGGATGGGTGCCTCAAGCATGGCGGAGGCGAGTCCTTCAAGCATTCTTGGGGTGAAACCCTCAAGTATACTTAGGGCGAGTTCGTCAGGCATACTTGGGGCGAGTAACTCATGAATAATTGGGGTGAGTCCCTCGGGTATACTTGGGGGAAAATACCCCATGTATACTTGGGGTGAGTTCCTCAAGCGTACTTAGGGTGAGTCCCTCATGTATACTTGGGACGAGTCCCTCAAGCATACTTGGGGCCGGCCTCGCTTAGTTGTCTCATCGGACATATGGAAGGGATCTTACAAATCCTTGTCATGCGACATCTACAAGGGCATTGGCCATTATTGGTTAAGAGTTTCTCTAAAGTGTGTTACTCTCCTAGACCACCCAACATATTTAGACCAAGGCGGCCTAATTTTATGAAGATTGGACCTTGGTTCACTCATGCCTATTTGTAGGGCTGCATATTACGCATTGATCCACTCATACCTACCTTTTGAGCCAACCATTGTATAAGATTGTGGTGACCCATTTCTCCATATGTTGTAACTTAATCCAAACTAGAACAATATCAATTTTTTCTATTTAACCTATTTTAATATTATTTATTAGTTTAGATAAATTTAGTTTTTTTCTTACTATTTTGTATTTTAAACAAGATCAATAATTATCTGGTTCTTTGTATATTAATATACATATGTCATTACTTCTTTCGGACAACTTCCCAGTATCTGGTTCTTTGTGAAAATTTATGCTGAGACCCGAAACGAGTTCAAAAGATCTCAAAACAATCTTTAAGGCCTTAACATGTTTCCAAGGCCCTATCCGACCAACAAAGTATCATCTGCAAATTGTAAAATATCCACCTCACACCTTCTTTTAATGTCAAAACTCTCAAATTCACCGATCTCAATAGATTTTCTAACTAGCCTCGCAAGTGCCTCCGCCACCAAAAAAAAATAAAAGGAGATAAAGGATCACCTTGTCTTAAGCCTCTATTGACAACAAATTCCTTTGTTGGATTACCGTTAACCATCACCGACATATTTCTCTTGAAAATCAATAACTCTATCCACCTCCTCCATTTATCTCCAAAACCCATTTTGACCAAAAGGAACCGAAGAAAATTCCACAAGACTTTATCATAAGCCTTTTCGAAATCAACTTTAAAAAGTAAACAAGACCCTCCCTCCTTTCTCGCATAATCAACCACCTCATTAGCCACTAAAACTCCATCTAGTAATTGTCTACCCGGAACAAACACACTTTGACAATGCGAGACTATCAAATTTAACACATGTTTCAATCTTCCTGCCAACAATTTCGTCACCACTTTATACATACACCCCACTAAGAAAATATGCCTATAATCATCCAAACTTAAAGGATTTGAACCCTTAGGAATCAAAGCTAAAAAGGAAGAAGTTATTACCTTAGACAAATCGCCTCCCTTGAAGACATAATCAAAATACCTCAAGAAGTCACTTCTCAAAATAAGCCAACATTTTTTAATAAAAAAAAAAAAAAGAATACCCATCCGGCCCCGGGATCTTAGAACCACCACAACTACCCATAGTCTCCATTATTTCTTCCTCTTGAAAAGGTCTCTCTAACCACACTTTCTCATCCCCACTAATCTTATCAAAATTAATCCCGTCAAGGCTAACGGAACCAACATCAAGACCACCAAATTTTCTAGAAAAATGATGAACAACTTCCTCCTTAATTCCTTCCACCGAATCCAACACACCTCTACTAGAATTAATAGGTCCAATGTGATTATGACCTCTATTCTCCTTCATATCAAAGAGTGCTTACTTTATTTACTTGAAATGTAACAAACTAAAAATTCAAATGCATGTATTGTTAAAACTCAAATGCATTAAAATAATTGATATTTAGAAAAGTGAAAGATGATAAGGATTAAATTCTCCATTCAATCTCAAATTAGGAGTCCGTTTGTTTCGACTATTTTTAAAAATGATTTTTATAGTGTAACAAAATTTCGTGTAAAAAAAATTTATAAAGAAACTTTTCATTAAAACTTCAAATTAAAATTTTGTTTGAATAGTAATTTTTAAAATGTTATTTTAGGTATTTCATCTTTTTATTGATTTTTTTTATATCAAATTTTCAAAAAATCACTTAATTTTGAAGCTATCTCAAATAGATTTTTATAAAAATCATTTTTGAAATACCACTTTTGAAAAAAGTGTGATTTCGACTATGTTTTAGTATTCAATAATATTTATTTATGTTATAAGATATCAAAAATAATGTTTCAATTTAAAAAAAACGAATATAAAAAAATTTATAATATTTTGAAAAACAATTTTATAAAATCTATTTTCAAAAACATAAAAAAAGATTTATTTTTTTAAAGCTGAAACAAGCAAGTCCGTTATCTCAAAGCATGTGATGGTGTTGGCCCCATTATCATTATATATTTAACATATAATGATATGATAATTCAGCAAGGAAAAATAAGTGATGCAATATATCATATTAACATAAATGTTATGGAAGTGCCACTTTTGTAAATCTATTAGTTTTGATTTTGATTTTTGCAGCTGTTGTATTTTCTTTTTTGGTTAAATACGTTTTTAGTTCCTATAAATATGTGACTCTGAAATTTTAGACCCTCTAAAAATAATCTTCAATAAGTGGTCTTCGCAAATTTTTCCGTCCTAATATTGGTCCCTCCCGTTAATTTCCACTAATGGAGACTGACGTGGCACGCCACGTGGAAGACAGCTTGACAAAAATCTAAAAATGTTTGAAATTGCGAGGGTTTAAAACCTCTTCTAAACTAACCCAGACAAAAAAAAATTGGTTATGGATTTTTCTCACACACCTTGCAAGATAATGGTTTGCCCTTCTATGATGTTACTGCGTATAGAAGATTAGTGGGTCGATTGCTATATCTCACGACCGCACGTCCTGATATTGCATTTGCTACGCAAAAATTAAGCCAATTCATGAGTGCCCTTACTGAGATGCATTATAAATCTGCTATTCGTGTCCTGAGATATCTTAAGCATTCTCCTGCTCGTGGTATTTTTTTGTCCAAATCTTTTGATCTACAAATTCTTGGAGAGGATGTATTGATACAAGGAGATCCATCTTAGGATATTGCTTCTTCATTGGTCAATCCTTGGTGTCCTGGAAATCGAAGATGCAGAAAACTGTAAGTTGTTCTTCTGCGGAGGCTGAATATCGAGCCTTGGTAGCTACTACACGTGAGCAGGTGTGATGCGTTTACTTCTAGTTCTTTATCAAGCTTAGGCTGCTGATGTATTCACTAAAGCTCTTGGTCCTCGTCCCTTCTTTGAATGTCTTTCCAAGCTTGTTTTGGTTAACATCCACCAACCTCAAGCTTGGGGGGGTATTAACGCATATAGATGAAAATGAGGTGCACATGTAAGCTGCATACGTTATATTAGATAAATACTAAATTTTAATCTTAAACCTATATTTTAAATAATTATTTTTAAAATATGTTCTAAAATTATATATATAATTTAAATATTTATTTTTTTGAGATTTTTTTTTTACTATTCGTAGGAATATTCAATTCATATTTTTTAAAATCATTATTAATTTTAAAATTTCAAAATTAAACTAATTAAATTATTATTAATTTTATTGAGGCTGAGATTGTTATTATATATAGTGAGAGCAATTTATAATGAGAGATAAGAGGAATGAATATCAATCATTGAGTTCATCAAGAGAGAGAATGTTGATGCATTAATGTGACTATTAATTTCTCTCTCTTGATGAATCCAATGGTTGATATTCATTCCTCTCATCTCTTATTATAAAATGCTCTCACTTGATATCTCTCTCTCTCTCTCTCTCTCTCTCTCTCTATATATATATATATATAAATATATATATATATATATATATATATATATATATATATATATATATATATATATATATATATATATATATAGGGAGCATATCAAATGAGAGCAATTTATAATGAGAGATGAGAGGAATAAATATCAACCATTTGATTCATCAAGAGAGAGAAGGTAATAGCCACATTAATGCATTAACCTTCTCTCTCTTGATGAATCCAATGGTTCATATTTATTTCTCTCATCTCTCATTTTAAAATGCTCTCACTTGATATGCTCCCTATATATATATATATATATATATATATATATATATATATATATATATATATATATATATATATATATATATATATATATATATATATATATATATATATATATATATATATATATATATATATATATATATATAATTGACTATATATTTTTAGAAGTGAGAGATTTTTTTAATGATGATTATCAATTGAGAATTTTTTCATTAATGATTATTAATATAATAATGTTTTTTTTCAATTGAGAGATTTCAAAAACAATTTAAATAAAATAAAATCATTCATTCATTAAATGCAAAGAAAAAGTGAGGGAATTAGGGTTAGATTAGGAGCTGCACTTGTTACTCCATTAAAAAAAATTAGAATTTCTTACTACTTAAGTATATAGATATTTTCTAACTTAGAATTCTAGAAGTTTATTTTTTATCTATAAAAAAGTAAGTTTTACACATTAAACTCCCAAATATCTCCTCATATTATATATATTATTTATTTTTCTCTAAAAACAAAATTTTGTTATTATGGAATCTCTTTGTAAGATGATGTGTACGTTTATTTTCTTTATTATTGCTATTGCAGGTTCTCTTGTTTGCAATGTACAGGGTTTACCACCCTGTTGCGTCCATACTAACATTGAATGTCAACCAATTCACTGCCCCAAGCTTCCATGTTGCCAAGCTTCTCATCCACCTAGTGATATGAAGCTTTGAGATTTTGCCTATATTTTATTCTTATTGTTATATCAACCAATTAGAATTTGGGAAAATTCACATAATTTGTATTAGATATACTTATATGAATAAGGTTGGTTAATAAATTATATTATCTTAATCTAAATTATGGTGTTCAAATGATATGAATTATTTTTGTGATTATAAATACAATTTAAATATATTGGATTCGTATATATTGTCTCGAAGTGCTTGTAGGTAAGGCATTGTAGATTAATATTTTAATGAATGAAACTAAGAAAATCATTCAAGTAAATCTATTAGGATAATGTAAATAATTATTTTATTTATATAAATAAAAATAATAGTGTGTGTAACTCGGTGAACTGACTTTTATTTTTATAAGCAACAAATGTTGCGGTGAGCATGAGTCGCCACCGACTTTTATTTTGTCCAATGTTAGGAAAGGTAAAAAGTACAGAAAAAGACCTTATTTGAAAGAAAACGGGCTCGGGGGGTAAGTTATGAAAAGGGAAGGTGCAAGCACCCTTTTCATCCGTAGTTATCTACGGGCTCTTAACTTGCTTAGCTCATGTTTGTTTTCGTTTGTTTGAAAAGAGTTTTTTGAATAGAAGGACTTTAGCTTAAAAGCGTAGCCTTTGTTTTTGAAAGTAGTGTGAAAATAGTTTTTGTATTTGAGCAAGCAATCTAAGAGAACTACCCTAATAGTTGGTCTTTTCTATGCTTTTTACGATTCCCAGGATTATCCATACTATATAGAAGTAGGAAATCCTTGTTATATTGGACGTGTTCGGGACATCGAAGGGTCATCGAAGGTCGTTTGAAGGCAACAGGATAGAGGTATCTTTAGCGATATCAAAGGGACAAATCATCTTTCGTTTAGGCAACCGTTCGAAGGACAAGATCATATTTTTGTAGGCAGCAATTCGAGGGACTATGATCTTTGATGATTTTGTTTATCGAGGGACGTTCGCTTAGATACCTCTATATTCGAGGGACACGACCTTTATTCGTAAGGCAACCGAGAGGGGCGTACCCTAAGGGTGAGTGAGTGCAAGTGTGTTACATTCGATTATTTATTTATCTTGAATTTTTAGTTAGCTAGCGATTGATTTTAATTTTAATCATACAATCCTAAACATACATCTAACACAATATATATGATAATAAAAATACGGAAATTAAAAATGCGGGAAAGTAAAGAGGTCCACTATAATTTTTTACATTTTTACCTATATACATTCTAATACTCAAATAAAGGTATAAACAAACACGCGTCATACAAGTGATTTTGAGATGAGAAAAGAAATCGAGGGTAAAATAAAATTAATTAGTGGTTAATTAAATTAAAGAAATTACCTAATTAAATCCTAAATTTAACTAATTATTAAGTTAAATTATTAAATCAAATTACTAAATTAAATTACCAAATTAAATTACCTACTAAATAAAAATATATCCTAAATTAATTAAGCCCAAAAACCTAAATTATTAAGTTAAAAAAGAAATCTAATGGATTGATTTTAATTTGTTTTTTTTTTAGTTAAAGATTTTTTTAATTAGTAAATAAAACAAATAGATAAGCCAACAAAAAAAAGAGAGAAAAAGAAATCTGTCTGATCCTGTACATCACATCTTCTAAGGACCATGCTGGGTTTGCAGCTTTGAACCCCTTGGATATGATGTTAAGAAGATCCAATAGATCTCACATGGGGGTGCATGGTAAGGGCGCGTGACTTGTGCACACGGGATCTGCAGAGAAAATTTGTTAAAATAATATGGAGGAGTCTGGGTATCGAACCCGCCTCCTCAATGCCAATAGCGTGTATCACTTGCCATGCGTGCTGCGTGTACAAATTGTAAACAAATCAAACGTAAAAGAAAAAATATTAAAACGTGGCATAGTTGAGCAATCAAATGGAAGTCAAACGTGGGTCCCCTGTCTCACGCGGCCACCAATCGCGAGTGGAGAGAGAGTCTGCCATGGCTGACTGACCAACGAAGCCGCGCCATGTGTGGTCAAAAGGTCCACAACACTATTCATCTTCTTCCTCATTGGCACTTGTGGATTTTGCTGCGGATTCAGCCGCAAAATTACCTGCGGAATTTTCTTTGAATTTCCTGTAACTTTAAAAAAAAACATAATACAGTCTAGACAAAATTAAGGGGCGCCCAGATCCATGAAACAGGACGCTACGAGTTCAATGGCGTGGTCGTTTTGGTCAAAAAACAATGGGAGGCACGAAAACGAAGAGGTGCTTTCGTTTTTCCCTAAGCATGGTGGGATTCGGTTTGTACATCTAAGCTCCAATTCAACCATTCTAAGCTTCTCTAAACATCATCATAAACTCATAGAAAGCATTAGATTTAATTTATACGCATGAAAACATGATAAATTAAAATAACAAGTGCATGATATAACATGAATATGAGACCACTGTTCCATACGTTATGGGACCGTGTTAATAGTCCATTAACGACCAATATTACCTGATGAAGAGGTTATGATGATTGTTTGGTGTTAAAAGAGGCTAGAACGAAGGAACTCGAAATCCACTTTTTTTGATATTTTTGTAAGTTTGGAGAGTGATTTTGAGGCTAGGGTTTCGTGATCCATGAGGCTGCTACTGTTAGGAATATATAGGAGATCATTTTAGGGTTTACAAACTTGGAAAAGATCATTTGGTTTGATTGAAAAATATTTGTTTTTAAGAAGAATATGCAAACTTTCCAAATAAGTTTTCAATCTATTTTTCACAACTTTCTCACGTGCAAATTGGCCTTGTTGGGTGAACTTGGACACATTTTCAGAAATGGAAAGTTTTGGTGTGATTTTATCTTATTTTATTTTGATTTTATTTGATTTATAGTGAATTTAAATGAATAAATCCAAAAATAAATGAATAAAATAATAAAATAAATAACCAAATGACAAATGGGCCTTTAATGAACTTGAAATTTCGTGGGTGGTGCAAAGATTATGGCCCATCACTTAAAAATGCAAAGTTCTTCACTTAAGTTTTCACGCCTTTCTTGAAAATCGACCAATTTGTATCAATCGTATCTCCCTCATTTTTTATCACATGAAGGTGTTCTTGCACATTTTAGAAAGCTCAAAGAGTCTACTAAAAGATACTTTTGGTTTCACCTTCATTGAACTTACCATGTTCATTTACCGTCCTTTGAGACAAAACGTCTTTTTTGCGATCCTTTAGGAGGACATGTAATGTTTTGGCTTATATCTTCCAAATGAAGCATTTTTGGACCTGGCATGTGAGAGCCAAAGTTGTAGAGAATTCAATCTCCTTCAAATTGAGCTTTGGATGGGAAATTTTTGATGCTCCATGTGAAAGTTATGGCCGGTCAAAGTTCGGTTGACTTTCTTCTAGAAAACCCTAATTTAGGAACTTTAGGTTTTGTTGATTTTTTGAACTTTCCTTGATGAATCATGATCAATACTTGATCAAATGATGAATAACACTTCATAATGAGGATGTTGACCAAAAATCAGAAGTTTTGACTGTGATTTGACCCTAGTTTGACTTTTAGGTCAACTAGTCGATTATTGATCGTTTGGGCTATCGAATGAGCAATCTTTTGAATCGAGGCTTGAAACTTGGTATGGGATCTCTTTGAAGCATATAAGAATCCACGAAGTTCACTTGAGGTGTCAGAAGCTGACTTTTCTTTGAGAAGAACAAAACCCTAGTTTGAAGGGTAGTTGATTAGGAGAGTATATACTCAGTCGAGTATTGAGACTTTGATTTTCAAATGATCTTGAGTGGGCAAATTTTGGGGTATGACAGCTGCCCCTGTTCAATCTTCTTATATCTGAAGATGTAGACTGGCATGTATGCCTGTCGGGATCTGAGGGTAGAAGAGGATTGAACACTAGAATACCCATAAATTTTCCCTAGCTGAAGTAGGGACCTTTGTCGAAGATGGGCTTGAAGATGCCATCCAAGTGTTCTGGAGATGGGCTTAAAGATGCCATCTAGCTGAATGGGGGGTCATGCTTCCCGAGGTGTGTATATGATAGACCTTCAGACTGTTTGGGGTTCAAGCTTCCAAACGTATATCTGGGATAGAGATTCATAGATGTTCGGGGTTCGAGCTTCCGAAACATCTAACACAGAATTCAGATCATTCGGGGTTCAAGCTTCCGAAACATATCTGCCGTAGATTTCAGAATATCCGGGGTTCAGGCTTCCGGAACATTTCTGTCGTAGAATTCAGATTATCCGGGGTTCAAGCTTCCGGAGCATATCTGTTGTAAAATTCAGATCATTCGGGGTTCAAGCTTCCGAAACATATCTGCCGTAGATTTCAGAACATCCGGGGGTCATGCTTCCGGAACGTTTTTGTCGTAGATTTCAGATTATCCGGGGTTCAAGCTTCCGGAGCATATCTGTTGTAAAATTCAGATCATTCGGGGTTCAAGCTTCCGAAACATATCTGCCGTAGATTTCAGAACATCTGGGGGTCATGCTTCCGGAACGTTTTTGTCGTAGATTTTAGATTATCCGGGGTTCAAGCTTCCGGAACATATCTGTTGAGAGTTCAGATCATTCGGGGTTCAAGCTTCAGAAACATATCTGCCGTAGATTTCAGAACATCCGAGGGTCAAGCTTCCAGAACGTTTCTGTCGTAGATTTCAGATTATCCGGGGTTCAAGCTTCCGGAACATATCTGTTGTAGAATTCAGATCATTCGGGGTTCAAGCTTCCGAAACATATCTGTCGTAGATTTCAGAACATCCGGGGTTCATGCTTCCGGAACGTTTCTGTCGTAGAATTCAGATTATCCGGGGTTCAAGCTTCCGGAACATATCTGTTGTAGAATTCAGATTATCCGGGGTTCAAGCTTCCGGAACATATCTGTTGAGAATCTGGGGTTCAAGCTTCCAGACTGTATATTTGATAGACACTGGTTTCTGTTGATGCTTTTTCTTTGGCCAGCTGGTCAACCTGAAAGGTAAAGTTAGTTTTATGCGATGACATGATGTATGTATTGCATTGTAGTATGAAACTCTCAAAGTAAATGAGAATCTTCGCATGCTATGTTTGTGTTTGCCATGATGAAGCATATGATGCATGGAAGTAGATGCATGATGTATGGGTATGTTTATGTAGATGCTTGTTGATAACTCTGCATAGTAGCTTTTCGCGGGAAAATAAATCCCCATTTGTTGTCAGAGATGTTAACAATATGATTGTATGACGAATTTCTTGTCTTTTTGTGCAAGAATATCTGGTTGGAGATTTTTATTTGCACTTGAGGCGTACATCCTTGTAGGAGAACGATGCTTTCTTTGAGAAATGCTTTGTGGGGATACCTTCATACCATTGACTATGGGAGGACACCTGGATGATTTTGATGTTATTCTATTGTTTTTCCTGTTTCCTGTGAATGTAGGAATACTCTGGCCAGCACTAGCCATGTTCAAAATGCATATGTTCATTCAAAATTATCATTGGACGTTTGCATACTCAAAACAGAGAAAGTAAAAAAAGTAAACTTGAAGTAATTTTGTATTGATTTGGAAAAGTGCCATAACAGGCGAATTAGTACAAGGAGACAGAATTCCTAGTAAGAGGAAATTGTCGTGCAATTTTTGAAAGGAAGTACAAAGGGAATAAAGAAAAACAGCTATGTGGAAGTGATCTCATTGGGTTTCGACTCAGCTATTGCCATTATGCCTTCGAATATCTCATCCCTTACTTGTTTGGAAAAGACGATTGCATTGATTAGTGCCTTTTGAACTTGATCTTGGTAACAGAGATAATTGAAGATTGATGAGTGATGATCCAATGGGACATAGTCGTACGCTTTAATCCCTAACTTTTGCCTAGACCGCCTTTTCAGGTTTTCAGCCTACCGGGATACCCTTTTTTGCCCAAGCCGCCCTTTCAGGTTTTCGACTTGCCGGGTGTACATTTTTTTATACTTATATCCCTAATTTTTGCCCGAACCCTTTTGGTTCGTCAGGATGCCCTTATTTTTGCCTAGGTATGTCAACCTAGCGGGTCTATTTTATGCGTAGTATTTTTTGACTATGTCTGCATTCACAGGGTGCGGGAAGTCCTCGCCATCCATTGTGGTGAGCATCATGGCTCCGCCGGAGAATATCTTCTTAATCACAAATGGTCCTTCATACGTTGGAGTCCACTTGCCCCTGGGATCACCTTGTGGAAGAATGATGCGCTTTATTACCAAGTCGCCAGTCTGGTATGCCTGGTGCCTGACCCTTTTGTTAAACGCTTTGATCATACGTTTCTGATATAATTGTCCATGACATACAGCCGCGAGCCTCTTCTCATCAATCAAGTTTATCTGGTCTAGTCGAGTCTGGATCCACTCGTCTTCGCCCAAATCTGCCTCTTTCATAATTCTCAGGGAAGGAATCTGAACTACGATAGGCAAGACCGCCTCCATACCATAAACCAATGAGAAAGGAGTTGCCCCAGTTGAGGTACGTGCAGAAGTACGATAACCATGAAGAGCAAATGGTAACATCTCATGCCAATCTTTGTATGTCACCGTCATCTTCTGTACAATCTTCTTTATATTTTTGTTGGCGGCTTCCACTGCGCCATTCATCTTTGGTCTGTATGGAGAAGAATTGTGGTGTTTAATCTTGAACTGTATGCAGAGCTCGGTGATCATTTTGTTGTTCAGATTGGTACCATTATCTGTAATAATCCTTTCAGGGATGCCATAACCGACAGATGAGATTATGCTTGATGAATCGAGCCACAACATTCTTGGTTACTGAAGCAAATGAGGCCGCTTCCACCCACTTTGTAAAATAATCAATAGCCACGAGGATAAAGCGATGCCCATTGGAAGCGGTAGGCTTGATTTCCCCGATCATATCAATGCCCCACATTGCAAAAGGCCAAGGAGCAGTCAAGACATTTAATGGAACTGGAGGTACGTGCACTTTATCAGCATAAATTTGACACTTAAGACAAGTCCTGGAATGACTGGTGACAATCAGTCTCCATGGTGGACCAGTAATAGCCTGCTCTCAAAATCTTTTTAGCCATGGTATGTCCGCTGGAATGAGTTCCAAAAAATACCATCGTGCATGTCTTCCATTATTTCTTCTGCTTTCTTCTTGCTTCACACAACGAAGCAAGGTCGAGTCATGATTACGCTTGTACAAGATTCCGTTACTCAGGAAGAACTTGGCAGAGAACCTTCTTAAAAACTTCCTATCATTGATGGATGCCCCTTCAGGATATTCTTGGGCTTCAAGATATCTTTTCACTTCATAGAACCAAGGTTTCTCGTCTGCTTCTTCTGTAACAACCTCGCAACAATGCGCCGGTTCATCCAATCTTTCAATAATGATCAGGGGTGCCTCATTGTCCCACCTGACTTTGAACATAGATGACATGGTAGCCAGCGCGTCTGCTAATTGATTCTCTTCTCGTGGAATATGCTCAAAAGTAATTTCTTCAAAATAAGGGATCAAAGTTAACACGTGTTCCTTGTAAGGGATGAGATTAGGATGCTTCGTGTCCCACTCTCCTTTGACCTGACTGATTACCAAGGCTGAGTCTCCATATACTTCTAGAAATTTGATTCTCAAGTCGATTGCGGCTTTGAGACCCATGATGCATGCTTCATATTCGGCCATATTGTTGGTGCAGTCGAAGCATAGTCTAGCAGTGAATGGTGTATGTCCGCCTTCGGGAGAAATAATTACAGCACCGATACCATTGCCTAGTGCATTCGAAGCTCCGTCAAAAACCATAGTCCATCGGGATCCTGGTTCAGGTCCTTCATCCGGACCAGGCTCTTCATAGTCAGTAACAAGCATGATATCTTCGTCTGGAAATTCAAAGTTCATGGACTGATAGTCATCTACCGCTTGATGAGCCAAATGATCCGCTAGTACACTTCCTTTAATTGCCTTCTGTGTAGTATACTGAATGTCGTACTCTGTCAATATCATTTGCCATCTTGCTATTCGTCCAGAGAGAGCGGGCTTCTCGAAAACATACTTGATGGGATCCATTTTAGAGATCAATAAAGTAGTATGGTTCAACATATACTGTCTTAGTCGGCGAGCAGCCCATGCCAAAGCACAGCAAGTTTTCTCGAGCAGTGAGTATCTTGTTTCACAGTCGGTAAACTTTTTGCTAAGGTAGTATATTGCATGCTCTTTTCGACCAGACTCGTCATGTTGCCCCAGTACACACCCCATTGAGTTCTCTAACACTGTCAGGTACATTATCAGAGGTCTTCCATCAACTGGTGGCATCAGAACTGGAGGTTCTTGAAGGTACTCCTTGATTTTGTCAAAAGCTAACTGACACTCGTCATTCCATCTTACCGCTTGATCTTTCCTCAACAATTTGAAGATTGGTACACAAGTAGTTGTCAGGTGGGAAATGAACCTTGCAATATAATTCAAACGTCCCAGGAAACCCCGGACTTCTTTCTCAGTACATGGTGCAGGCATCTCTTGAATAGCTTTAACTTTGGCCGGGTCGACTTCAATACCTTTACTGCTGACGATGAACCCTAGGAGCTTACCGGATCTTGCCCCAAAAGTGCACTTGTTCGGATTCAATCTCAATTTGTACTTCTTTAACCTGTCAAAAAGCTTTTGTAAATGGATGAGGTGTTCTTCTTCAGTGTCAGATTTTGCGATCATATCATCCACATACACTTCTATTTCTTGGTGAATCATATCATGAAACAAGGCTACCATTGCACGCTGATATGTTGCCCCTGCGTTCTTCAAACCGAAAGGCATTACCTTGTAACAAAAAGTCCCCCAAGGTGTTGTGAATGTTGTCTTCTCCATGTCTTCTGGTGCCATCTTGATCTGATTGTAATCGGAGAAGCCATCCATGAAAGAGAACACTTTGCATTGTGCGGTACTGTCCACCAGTGTATCAATGTGCGGCAGCGGAAAATCATCCTTTGGACTTGCTCGATTCAGATCTCTATAGTCAACACACATTCTGACTTTCCCATCCTTCTTAGGTACTGGCACAATATTAGCGATCCATGGTGGATAACTCACTACCTTTAGAAACCCAGCATTGAACTGTTTCTCAACTTCGTCTTTGATCTTTTTGGCCATATCAGGTCTACTTCTTCGTAGTTTCTGCTTTATCGGAGGACTGTCTTCCTTGATTGGTAAGCGGTGCACCACAATATCAGTATCAAGACCGGGCATATCTTCGTAGGACCAAGCGAAAATCTCAACATAGTCTCGTAGCATCTGGATTAGTCTCTGTTTGACACTGTCTTCCAACCCAACGCCTACCTTGACTTCTTTCTTTTCTTCATCAGTACCAAGATTCACAACTTCAATCGGCTCTTCATGCGGCTGTATGGCTCTTTCTTCTTGCTCTAACAGTCTGGCAAGTTCTCTAGGCACTTCACAATCTTCCTCGCCTTCATCCTCAGCCTGGTAGATCGGATTATCAAAGTCATAATTGGCAGTAGCAGAGTCGTTATCAATGGGATCCAGAGTGGATGTGAATCTGCAGTGTATTATGTGGGTGTGTGTAAGAACACATAGCTTTAATAATATGACAAAAGAAAACAAAAACATAGAGCGCAATATTTGAATATGAAACGTCCAATGATTTATTTGAATGAAAATATGATTATGACATGACAAGCCCTAACAAATGGACCAATTATGCCTCGGGCAAGGCATATGGCTTTGAAATTTATTGTTTGAATTACATAACCGAAACTTGGACTAGAAAACAATAAAACAGGAAAAATTGCAATTACTCCTGGTTGAAGGAGATAGAGATAACATCTTCGGTCTTCCAGTTGTTCAGCCCATGATCAGGTGTCGGGAAAATCCACTTGTCTAGGTTGCAATTGCTCTCCTCATCTTCCAAGGCATTGACTCCTTTGCTGACGAAATGGGACATTAATCCTCCAGGACGGGTGTGATGATTATTCTTCTGAGTTCCGGCAATACAACCTAAACCAAGCTTGTCAGATTTATACGGGACATCAATGAGCTGGCCCCAAACAGTGCAACCACCTTCTTCAACTACAGCCTTGGCATCTTTCAGAGAAGCCATTGTTGAAGGGATCCGGGTAACCTTAGGAACAGTAGGAGTATGCTTGGCAGAAGAGACAACTTGAGGAACCAATTCAAAAGTCTGGCAAGGAGTCTCGATGAATTCACCGTTCACTTCGATATACTTATACTCATTCACATGGCTAACCACATACTCCTCTTCCCCATGCACCGTGACGATCTTACCATTTGCAAGGTACTTCAGCTTCTGATGCAATGTGGATGTCACAGCACCTGCCCCATGTATCCACGGGCGCCCGAGCAAACAAGAATAGGCGGGGTGGATATCCATCACATAGAACAAGGAGTTGAAAGTTTGAGAACCCACTCTGATTGGGAGCTCAACCTCTCCATAGACCGTACTCTTCGACCCATCGAAAGCCTTTACCACCACATTACTGGGCATTAGCACTATCCCTTCAGAGTCAAGTCTATCCAGCACCATTTTAGGCAATACATTCAGCGAGGAGCCATTATCCACCAGCACATGGGACAAAGTAGTACCCTTACACTCAATGGAGATGTGCAAGGCTTTGTTATGACTCTTTCCAGCAGGAGTCAGATCAGCATCAGAAAACCCCAGGTAGTTGTTCGTTGTCAAACTTGCAACACAGTTCTCAAATTGATTAACAGAAATCTCTTGTGGTACGTGCGCCGCTTTTAGAAACTTCATCAAAGCCTTAGCATGGGCCTCAGAACAAGTTAACAATGATAGCATGGATATCTTGGAGGAAGTGTGCCCCAACTGTTCAATCACATCGTAATCACTCTTCCGGATGATCTTCAGAATTTCATCCATTTCCTTCTGAGAGACTTCTTCAGTAGTAGCTTCTACCGGTGTCTGAACTGGCTCCAGCATTGGCCTTTTCCCTTGCACATCAGCAGTTGAATCGGGAACAGGGACCTGAGTTGAGATATTGGCACCAGGAGAGATCTCCGGAGAGAAAATTCTTCCACTTCTTGTAACTTTGCTGGTCCCCACAATATTGTCAATGTCAGGGCTGGAAATTTTGACAGGCTTATCATTCAGGGCTTCTTGTTTCACACCATGGATATACACCTCATTACCATAGCTCCAAGGGACAGCCTTGTCGGAGGAGTACGGGATCGGACCAGGCTTGGTAATGATCAAGGGAGCTACCCTAGGCTCAGCAGTGATCCTTATGGGGGCCTTGGTAGGGATTCTGATAGGAGTCTTGGAAATTACGGACACGTCTTCAATTTTCAAGTTTTGAGCTAGATCTTCACATAATTTTTCCACAGAAGGCACTTTTTCAAACATGATCTTTCGCTTATCCATCAGGCATTGAATACCAATCTTCAACCTTGTACAACCATTTGATTGAGACGAGCAGAAATAACAGTCTTCGACGCAACCCGGAAATAAACCGGCTTGCAACAGCTTCTTCTTGATAATGGGGAATGGAGTAGTCAGATTCATCACATTAGTAACATAGGATTCTTGGTCAACAGCATTGACAGCTTTGTCATGCTTCGGCATAGGAGCGGTAATAACATTGGGAGTCTCTGGAGGGTCAAACTCGATTTCTCCAGCATCTATCATATCTTGAATCTTATTTTTCAGAGCCCAACAACTGTTCGCGTCATGTCCTGGGCTATCAGAATGGTAGGCACACTTCGCATTGGGGTTATAACCAGGAGAGGCAGTATTAGTGGTCTTCGGAGGGTCCCTCACAGTGATCAAGCCCGCCTTTAACAGATATTGTAATGCTTGGGATAGTGGCATGTTTATTTTTGTAAATTTCCTCCTGGGCGCATCCTGCCTACGCTGGTATCCCTGTTGTTGTTCTTGTCGAGGTGTTGGTGTAGAGATTAAGACAGCTCCAACAGAATGGCTACTATCATTTCTGTTGCGACCCCTCTGGCTGTGCACAGCATTAGCTTCAGTCTTCCCACTATAAGGCTTCTTCGTAACACCAGAAGAGGTAGCCACCTGAATTTTCCCACTTCGGATGCCACTTTCAACCCGCTCCCCAGTCAATATCAAGTCAGTAAAACCAGCTGATGAGCTTCCCAGCAAATAACTATAAAATGGACCAGTCAAAGTACCCATGAACATATCTACCAGCTCCCTGTCCGTTAGAGAAGGTTGGACTCTACCAGCCAAGTCTCTCCATTTTTGAGCATACTCCTTGAAACTTTCTTTCGGACCCATGGACATGCTCTGCAGTTGTGTACGAGTCGGTGCGAGATCAGAATTATATTGGTATTGCGTATAGAAAGCAACAGCCAAGTCCTCCCAAGTACGAATATTGGTACCCTCTAGCTGATAGTACCATTCGAGTTGAGTTCCTGTCAAACTCTCTTGGAACAAGTGGATCCACAACATCTTGTCAGCGGTGTGAGGTTGGATCTTCCTCACATATGATTTTAGGTGCAGTTTCGGACAAGAGACTCCATCATACTTCGCAAAGATCGGAGTTTTGAACTTTGGAGGAATCACAACTCCTGAGATGAGCCCTAGTTCCTCAAAGTCTAACCCTGGGATCTTCTGGGTTTCTACAGCCTTCATTCGTTCCTCCAACTGTCTGTACTTATCTTCTGGATACTCTTCATCATCATAGTACTCTTCTTCGTCTTCATCTTGCTTGACAGAACCATTGCTCTTCTGATCAGCCTTACCACTAACATTGTCATCTTGTTCAGTCTCTTCTGGGATATCGACTTCTTTGGCCTTTTTGAGAGGGCCTCGAAATCTTCTTCCCATGTTGAAAACGCCCACAGGCTTCTTAGTCTTCTTCTCACTCTTAGTAAGGAGGGTCTTCAGCTCTTCCTGCCCTTTCGCCAGACTCAAGATCAGGGCTTGGAACTCAGCATTCTGTGCTTGCAGATCCTTAACTGATTGCTCGAGAGGATTCATTTTCTCAGCTGAAATAAACAGCGAGAATATGAGTGTCTTGTTAGAGAAACCTGTTATGCAATGTTTATGAATGGTATGCTTATGTTTATGCAATGCTTTCAAGGACCTCGAAATTTAAATTTGCTTAAACCAACAAGAAAGAAACTCTCATTAATAATGTTAAAAAAAACATAAAATTGTTTGCCATTTTTAGGCTTTACAAGGAAAAAAAACTGAAATAGCAAAATAAAAGCATAACAAGAAGAAATAGGGTCTTCAAGTCTCCCATGGACGTTGGCGCTTTGCCCCAAGGAATGTGTTGATGTTCTGCTCATCCTGAAGTTGCTTTGTGAGCTCTAATACTTTCTTCTCTTTGGCACGGAATTGAGCTTCAAAGGTGTCCCTTTCTTCCTTCAATTGGATCCAAGACCTCTTCAGTTCCTCAATATCAGTGGGCATGTCGGGATGAGAAATAACCTGAGGAACATCTTCTTCATACTCGGGCTCCACAATCACAGGTCTGACATGTGGATATGGCATGACAAAACGTTGAGCGCGAGTGCGCACCCATCTGAGGTAAGCCTCCAAAGGAATGGAATTCTTTTGCCCCAAGCTCTTGCTGTCAATCCTATTTACCATGTCCCAAGCACGTATAAATTTCTGCCGATGGCCTTGAGGATCCTCCTCATAGTTGAACACAATGCCTTGTAAAAGCATGTGGTGAATACCATCTCTTCGAGCATAGCCGAACTGGCGTAAGGCCAACGAGGGATTATAGGTAATACCTCCCCTTATGCCAAGGAGGGGAACATTAGGGTACCGCCCGCAACGATCAATGATAACAACATTTTCCTTGGACAGAGAACACCAGCGAATATCAGAGTGAGAAAGCGACATTATTCTCCGATGCCACTTCTGGCCTTGGTCATTCCTCATTATCGACCGAGGAAGGTGCGAAATAAACCACCTAGACAGCAAAGGTATACAACACATGAGAGTTCCCCGCTTCTTCATCGTACGAGTGTGAAGTGAGTGTAGAATATCTCCAAGCAAAGTAGGCACAGGATTGTGAGTCAAAAATATCTTGATGGCATGCACGTCTATGAACTGGTCAGGATTTGGAAACAACACCAAGCCATAGATGAGCAAAGCCAAAATGTCTTCGAAAGCATGATAACTCATGGATTTTAAGAATGATCGTGCCTTATCAATTAAGAACTTAGCAAGGAAACCCTCGACCCCACTTCTCGTTTCCCAATTTTTCTCAATTTCAGACTTCCTCAGGTGTAAAGCAGCGGCAATAGCTTCAGGCTTCGGACTCTTCTCTAAACCAGTGAATGGTAGTTGATTTCCAATAGGGATCTGAAGCGTCTCAGAAAATTCTTCCATAGTGGGTACCAACTGATAATCGGGGAACGTGAAGCAATGATGCTCGGGGTCGAAGAACTGAAACAACACACTCATCATCTCTTCTTCAAAACCTGAGGTAACCAAATCGAGTAGATGACCGTGCCTTTCGCTGAAACGAGAATTTCCAGGAACCTTTGATACCAATTCTTTCAGCTCGGAAGGTACTTTCACAAAGTTGACTCGGATAGTATTTCTGGTTTCCATGACCCCTACAAAAAAGAACAAAGATAAATTCCTCGGTCCTTGAAAAAGTTAGTGAAATGATATGCGTATGATGTCATGATGTCAAGTAGATAACAAACACAAACAAGTCACACAAGAACCTTAGGTTTAAGGCTTGCATGAGGTTTATTAGGTACATACCCTCCCCCTGAAGTTTAGTTGGCTCAACCTGTCCTATAAAAGATCGGGTTCTAGGGAGCTCATATCATTGACCTTTCTCGAAGGCGCTTATCTCAGTTCGGCGATCGAATCACCAACCGAAAAGGTCCCGAAAGTCCAGTCCATATGAGTGTAGCTTCGAGTATCAACCAACTTCAGTCGGAACTAAAGCCAGCCATCTCGCTACTTTCTAAAAGGCCAAAGTTTAGTTCAACTAAGGTTCTAAAGGCAAATTAGTGCTTAATGACACCACGCGGTAGCCAAGCATTTCCTCGAGTCGGATCCCAAGGAACACCAGGACAAACCAATGTGTCACACTAACGATGGCCATCAGATCAACCACATCAGTATACGCTGTGCAGTCTCCTTGATCTCATGCCATTTTCCTAAGGTACTCAGATCCGGGTTAGGATCTTTCACACAGAATAATCCCAAGCAAACTTTAAGAATAAAGCATACAAACAAACAATTGAAAACATTTACAATGAACTAAGCCCTAAGGTAAACCCCCCTTTTTATTATCCCCAGCAGAGTCGCCAGTTCTGTAACTCGGTGAACTGACTTTTATTTTTAATAGCAACAGATGTTGCGGTGAGCATGAGTCGCCACCGACTTTTATTTTGTCCAATGTTAGGAAGGGCAAAAAGTACAGAAAAAAGACCCTTTTGAAAGAAAGCGGGCTCGGGGGGTAAGTTATGAAAAGGGAAGGTGCAAGCACCCTTTTCATCCGTAGTTTTCTACGGGCTCTTAATTTGCTTAGCTCATGTTTGTTTGTTTGTTTTGAATTGAAAAGGGGCATAAGGACTTTAGCGTAAATGCGTAGCCTTAGTTTTTCGAAAGAGTTTTGAAAAAGATGTTTTTTTATTGAGCTAGGCATATTAAGAGCACTACCCTAAATAGTTGGTCTTTTTCTATACCTTTTAAAATTCCTAGGATTATCCATACTATATAGAAATAGGAAATCCTTGTTTATATTGGACGTGCGGGTCATCGAAGGGTCATCGAGGTCGTTGAAGGCAACATGATAGAGGTACCCTTAGCAATTTCGAAGGGACGATCGTCACTTTTTCGTAGGCAACAATCGAGGGTCATCGAGGGACTTAGTGACGATTTTATATCGAGGGACCTTTGCTAATGGGTACCTCTACATTTCGAGGGACACGACCTTATAATCGAAGGCAACCAAAGAGGGGCGTACCCTAAGGGTGAGTGAGTGCATCAATCACGTGAGTTGAATTCAGTTATGTTATATTGAATTAGGTGAGCTAACGTTCAATTATTTAGTCTTTTCATACAATCCTAAGCATACATCTAGCAGTTAAATATATACAGAAAATAAAGTGCAGAAACATAAAGATATTCACTATGATTTTTACATTTTTTCACCTATGTACATTCTAATATCTTGAATAAAATAAATAAGTTAAATCAAACATGCGCCATACACGGGATTTTGAGATGAGAGAAGAAATCGAAAATTATTAAAATGATTTGATGGTTAATTAGCAAATTAAACTAAATTAAAATTGTTTGATTAAATCAAAAATTAAAATTATATCTAAAGTTAAAATAAAATAAAAAGAAAAACTAGAAACTAATTATTTTTATTTTAATGTAATTAAACTAGTTAAAACCTAATTAATTTATATCTTAATTATATTAAGTTAAATTAATAAATAAATAAAAAGTTTGATTAATTAAACTAAAATTTAATGTTAGTCCTAATTCCAATATTAATAAATTAATCCTAATGGTTAGAAGCTAATTATTTTAATTTACCACTAAATTATATAAACCTAATTACTACTTATCAATTTGTAAAAGAAAGCATATGAAAAAGAAAAAAAGAAAAATTGGTCATGCTGTGGATCGAACCCAGGATCTGGGGGTAATTGGCAAAACGCACTGACCACCTGTGCTGTGTTCATTGCTTTGTTAATCTGTCAAACAAAAACGTATAAGTTCAAAACGTGTGTCCAATGGTCTTTCAAATTGATAGTCAAACGCTGGGCCCCATTTATTGGAACGAACGAATCAGCGCTGGAGAGAGATGGGAGAAGTTTTGACTGGCCAATCACAATACGGCGCATGCGGTCAAAGGATAGACCAAGCTTGCCATGTCATCATCTTCTCCAATGCCTTTGTTCTGCAAATAAATAGCTGCGGATTTGCTACCATTTAACTACAGCCCTGCAAATATATTTTTGTAGCAATTCCTGGACATTTACAAACCTGCAAAATAACACAATTAAACGAATAAAAAGGATCCTACTCCCCTAATTCGACCCTTACGAATCCATTGGTGGGGTCGTTTGGGCCGGAAACGGTCTATAACATGGTGCACGAAAACGCCCTAGCTTAAAGCCCTAACCATGGTGTTTCTCCATACAAGGCTCAAAGCTTTCGTATTATACGTTAAACCTGTTCTACATGTCACCATAAACACATTAAAAGCATCGAACCAAATTAAAACTTATTGAAATATGGAAAACGAAAATAAAAAGAAAAAATAATATGAACAAGCATGATTATGGTGTCTATGCAATATGGGAATCATGCATCGCCCCAAACTTACTCTAAATTAATCCAGGAAGAGATTGGAATGCTTGGTTGGAACTGATAATGGCCGGGAATCTGAAAACGAAAATAATGCTTTTTTTTATAATTTTTGGAGTTTTTGAACGATGCTTGAGCGGCTACCCTCTCTTGTCTTGTGGCTGCATGATTTGTGATTATATATGGACCAAATTTAGGGTTGAAACAAAATGGAAAGAATCATTATCATCAAAGTGTGGAAATGTCATGATTTCTTTCCAAAACATTTTTTGAAAACTTTCCAAAACTTCAAGATTTTGTCTCAAACCTTCCTTTCATATTTTCACACGACTTTTGCACACATGTGGGGTCCTTAAATATTTGGAAATGACACACATGATCTCTTTACCATTAAATTATGATTTTATTTCTTTTAAAATTGAATTTAAATTAATAAATTACAAAATTAATAGAATAAATCCATAAAATAAATGAAAATTAATCCATGGGCCTCTTATGAAGATGCAATTTCGTGGTCAACAATGAAGTATAGGCCCATTGCTAAAAAAAAAACAAAATTTCTCAATTGTGGTTTTATGCATTTCTCAAACTTTGTCCAACTTGCATCGATCATAAATCATCCAATTTTTATCGTATGAAGGTGTTCTAGGACTTTTTGGAAAGCTTATGATGTCCTCTACAAGCTACTTTGGAAACTTTTTCTCATTTGGAGGTTTTATCTTGACGATATGGCTTGTGCGAGAAAACTGCTTTTTGCGAGTCCCTAAGAGGACCTGTCATGTTTTGGCCTGTATCATCCAACTGGTGCATTTCTTGACTTTAGACCCAACATCAAAGTTGTAGAAAAATGAAATTTCCTTGAGAATAGGCTTTGGTTGGGCAATTTTTGATGAACCATGTGAGAGTTATGATCGGTCAAATTTCCGTTGACTTTCCCTTTAAAACCCTAATTTAGTAACCTTTTCCTTTGATGATTTTGGACCTTTTTCTTGATGAATCATGGTCAAATTTTGATCAAATGATGAATATAACATAGAAATGTTAACGTTTCCCTAGAATCGGGAGTTTTGACTGTGGTTTGACCATAGTTTGACTTTTAGGTTAACCAGTCGATTATTGGTCGTTCGGGCCATTGAATGAGCAATCTTTTGAATCGAGGCTTGAAACTTGGTATGGGATCTCTTTGAAACATATAAGAATCCACGAAGTCCACTTGAGGTGTCAGAAGTTGACTTTTCTTTGAGAAGAACAAAACCCTAGTTTGAAGGGTAGTTGATTAGGAGAGTATCTACTCATTTGAGACTTTGATATTCAAATGATCTTGAGTGGGCAAATTTTGGGGTATGACACCTTTGAAAACCCCGTTCATTGATTCCACAAGATTTGTAGTCATGTGGCCCCACCTAGCCCCATCGTCGTATGACCTAGTCCATCTTGCTCTATCAATGCTGTCAATCCACCTCCCTGCATCTGGATTTGTCAACGCTATTTCTCGGCGGTAGTATTGAAATCCAGGTTGGTTTAAGGCATACCCCGCGTTCACCAAGTGGTTCTTCAAAAATTTATCCTTGATCTCTCTCATAAAATTTTGTGCTATATGCCTAATACAGTAGACATGCTTAGAGGGAGGGTTGTGCCAACCATTTGCCGGATTGTTGTATGCGCTGTCAATAGAAGCGTGCCTGTCAGAAATCAAACAAAGATTAGGTTGTGGAGCGACTCTAGCTCGGAGATTCTTCAGAAAGAAACCCCAAGCAGCAGTTGTTTCTCCTTTTACCAAAGCAAAGGCTATTGGAAAAATGTTGCTATTTCCATCCTGCACGACCGCCATCAACAAAGTTCCCTTGTATTTCCCATACAGCCACGTTCCATCAATTTGAATAATCGGCTTGCAAAAACCAAAACCGACGATGCATGGTCGAAACGCCCAGAATAGTCTATGGAAGATTCCATTACCTTCGAGAGGGGTTCCGTCCTGGGACTGTGCCGGCAGTGTCTCCAATATACTAACAGTCCCAGGTGAATACAATTGCAGTGCAGCCAGGTAGCGAGGAAGTTGTTGGTACGATTCCTCCCAGTTGCCGTAGACTTTTTCAATTGCTTTCTGTTTCGCCAACCAAGCCTTTATGCACGAAGGTCTGTATTTGAACACAGAAACGCAATGAGAAATAATTGTCTTCACCTTCAGGGATGGGTCAGTTTCGACCAGAGGAATGATGGTATGACATATCATGTCATGACTGAGTTTTCGATGATCTTGCGCCATGTTAGTGGTGACGCAGGTGTGGGCTTGAGATATCGAACGTATCACCCACGCGTTAAACTTCTTTCTGAATGATGCCTTCAGCATGTATCCACACTCCGGGTTTTTGCATGCAATACTGACTCTCTCTGGATTTGATCGATCGGCTTTAAAATCAACACAATTTGCTAAGTGCCAATTTTTTATAGCCAACAGACAATCATCCTTCGAACGAAACGTGTCACCCTCTTTTAACTCCTCGCTTGACCTCATATATGGATTGTAGAACATATCGGACGATGGCTCGTCCTCTCCTAAATTAAGCGTTGTGAAATGTGCCGGAGGTGAATATGCATGTGTATCCGGTACTGGAACTTCTTCGTCACCTTCATCTTCGGATTCACGATTCACCAACTCATCAACAACATCTTCTATATCAGTTTCTTCGTCAATGACATGTTCGGGTTGTTGTTCGTCATCAACAACAGGATCAATAACTTGTGACTGAATATTTTGCGAAGGAGCATTTTGTTCAACCACTATGTACAGTTCCAGATAATCATAACCAAAATACTCATGGGTGAGGAACATGTTTTGGACCTCTAAGTCAGTTGTTATTTGTGATTGACAAAACATGACTGAGTTGTTAGGTTGAAGAAGGGGTTGTCGGTAAAATATCTGAGACACTGGTTCTCTTATTTTGGATTCGATTTTCCTTTTTAGATAGGAGAAATCTGATTGTCTATTTAGAGCAAAACGTGTTGAGTTTGTGTTTCTAAATAGAAAACCGTTTGTGTCGCAGTGGTATGTCTCACCATTCATATGAACACGAACCTTGTACTGCGAGGTGGATGCCATAATTTTGATATGTGTTTGTGAAAGAAGAAATGTGAGAATTGTGTTGTAAAAGGAAGAAATGTTTGGGAGAATTGTGTTGGTTGTAAAAAATAGTATGTGAAGTAGTTCCTATATATCATGCACCACCTCTTACACAAGGGTAATGCATGCAAGAAATGAAGCAATAATTCTGCACAAGATAGTAACTTTGACAAGACTAATGCATGCCACAAAAGAATCTCGTCCCCACCTCTTACACAAAGGTAATGCATGCAAGAAATGAAGCAATAATTCTGCACAAGATTGTAACTTTGACAAGACTATTGCATGCCACAAAAGATAGGGCTGCATGCATGAAGATAGGGGGAATCGTTGCAGGAATCTATCAGGAATCGCTTCAGGAATCATTACAGGCGCATGCTAGGGTACAGGAACTCGTTTCGGACGCATGCGAAGGACAGAAAACAGATGGGGACCATGTGGGGCCCTAATTTTTATTCTTCAAAATTATTATTTATGTTTTTCCCTTGTATATGAAACCCTAATTGTCCCTCTATAAATTAGGGTTTCCTGTGTGCATCAGTACACACACGAAAAAAATGAGATCTCGAATACGGCCAGATAGCACGCACCGGACTACTGAGCCTCCACCACCTGTAAGGCGTTTGGACTATCAACCTCCCCTTGTTCGAAGGAACGGATACGTTATTTTCTCTGCCGTCAAACCTCCCATGCAGGTAATGTTTTGGAACATTCAATCCATGGACCAGCTTAAGAGAACCCTTCTCAGGTTTTTGGAGGGAGAGTGGAGTCCAGGCGAACAAATCAGATCTATCAAGAGACTTAGAACAAGGGGAGGTGTTTTTCTTGAAAGACAGCGTTGGTGGGAGACGATGGAGGACGACATTCAATGCACTCGAATGATGGAGGACAGAGAAGACATTGTCCTAACCGTTGTAATATCCTAGATGTTGCAGTTTCTTTATCATTTCAGCTACTTCTGTACCGTCCAATTAAATGCTCTGAGCATATATTAATGAAATGTTTTTTTAACATTACAAAGTTTCCAATTAGTATTTAAGTTATTAATAATTATCAAAATTACTTTCCTCTGTATTTCACCCACTATAAATAAAGGTGTGTGTGTGTGGAGTTGAAGTACCAACTCTTTCTTCATTCTTACTGCAAACACTAAAAATGAACTCAGTTTGGGCTGTCGTCTTTTTTGAGGAAGGTAGTCACATGCGTGTCTGCCTTAACCCCCATTGGAATTTCCAGAGAATTGTTAGAGCCATCAACACTGGGTTTCGTCAACTAGATGGTCCGACCAGAAAAGTTAAACAGATAGATTACCGTTGTCCATACATTACGTTGACGGATAATAATCCAGAAGGCACCTACATGTATTATTGGGACCGTGTGAAAGACGGTGTGAACGTGGATCTAATGTTTTGGACACACAGTGGAGAGGTTAACCGAGGCATTGAAAATCCACTTGTTCTTGCAGTGATACTCGAGTAGTTTAGATTAAGTGTTGTTGTGTTTGTTGCAATGATCGAGCGTGTACTACAAGTTGTTATGTGTTATTTTCTTAGATGTTTTAGTTTCTGTGTTGGTTATTGTCAATGTACCTTTTTAATTAATGAATGAATTAATGTTTTCCATAATATATATATCTGCGCTAGTTTAATATAAAATCCTCAAAATCTATTATAATTATATGTTTTAAATGAATTAAAAATTATGATAAGACGAGACTAATGCATGTCACAAAAGATTCTCGTCCCCACCTCTTACACAAGGCTAATGCATGCAAGAAATGAAGCAAAAATTCTGCACAAGATTCAAATATGTCATGACTAATGCATGTCACAAAAGATTCTCGACCCCACCTCTTACACAAGGCTAATGCACAAGAAATGAAGCAATAAGTATATGTGTTAAATGAATTAAAATAAAAATAAAAACATCTAAATAAAAAATAAAAGTTATGATAAATCGGTGCATGCAATGGTATAACATAATTTAGCATGACAAGAATGCATGCCTCTATAGCAATCTAGTCCCCCCACCACAGACATGACAAGACAAGACACTGCAGGGAATCTCGTCCCCACCACAGACATGACGAGACAAGACACTGCAGAGAATCTCGTCCCCACCACAGACATGACGAGACAAGACACTGCAGGGAATCTCGTCCCCACCACAGACATGACGAGACTAAACACTGTAGGGAATCTCGTAATAACCTATGCATTTTGGCTATAAATATGTTCCCAAACTTGTTCATTTTCTTCATCACCTCTTATACTTTCATCAGAGCAACTTATCATCAGAGCAACTTTGTGTTTCATCATCAACAAACATGTCTCTCCTAACTATGGGTCAAGAGCATCGAGGAACCATTGCAAACATTGCTGATTTTGTAAGTTTGAGTAAACACTTAATTTTTTTTCACCTTAAATTTACTAATTTCAAATACTTATGGGTAATGTTTTTTTATAGGATATCACGAGATTTAGGACCCGTGCTGGACCGATGAATGCTCCTGACCCTTTGATTGAGGACTACGTCAAACGTGCGGGATTTGGTGAGGTAATGAACTTAACAGAAAGCAAAGTTGATATGAAGTTTATATTAGCATTGTGTGAGCGTTGGAGGCCTGAGACCCATACTTTTCACCTTCCAATGGGTGAATGTACCGTCACTCTAGAGGACGTGTACATGTTATTGGGTCTCAAAACAAATGGAAAGGCAGTGTATGGAAATGTCCAACAACCAAACGCTCTATGCGTCGAATTCTTGGGTGTGGATTTAATAGAGGGTGAGGGGCGACAAAGGGGTAGGGGACAAGGTATAAAGCTTGCTGGCCTTCAACTAGCTTATGATGACCTTAAATTGAATGAGTTTTCTGACGAAGAAAGTATCCTACAGAAAACTAGGATGTATATTATGTTATTGTTTGGTAAGTTTTTATTTCCCGAAGGCACGGGAAATAGTGTTAATTTTATGTACTTGTGTTTACTTGGGGACATTGATGCAATAAAGACATATAGTTGGGGTTCGGCTGTGTTAGCATACCTCTATAGTTCCTTGTGCAAATGTGCAAAAAAGAATAGTTGTACATTTAGTGGATGCGCATTCTTGCTACAAGCATGGGCATGGTGGAGAATGCCGGTATTGGCCCCTGCAAATCCACACAGTTTCGCCTTCCCTTACGCTTCAAGGTAACTTTTGGATCTTATTTTAATTACTGCTTTTTATTCTATTATTATTTGTAACTATATTGATTTATATCTTTTAATGTGTTTAGGTCCAATGCAATCGGAATGGATTACACCAATACGCCTGTATCCAAAATCATTTTCTACCGCCAAGTATTAGATCGACTTGGACCCCAAGAGGTAAGACCACTAAAAATTTCCATTTTCTAAATATATTTTTAAAATTAACTATCTTCTATATTTTGAAATTAATATTATTTGCTTTGCAGTTTATTTGGAGACCTTACTTGGAATTGGATCACGAACCCGACCTTGACGAGGCGGCTATTTGGACGACAAAATCACCCATCATACGGTTCACCACTGTGGAGATGCACCAAAGTGACCGTGTGAAGCTCCAATTCGGCATGCATCAAGGTATCCCTGACCCACCTGAGCCTGACTGTTTGGGACGTTGGCATCTGGCGAAGGTTAGCGAACAGTGGTACGTAGAAAATTACAAGACGTTTGCAATAGATCAGCGTAAAATATGGGCTCGTCGATCCAAATATGTTCTAGAATTTCCTGTGGCGCCGGGAGAAATGAAGCCAACTGTTGACTATGTTAACTGGTACAGATCAGTCACAAATCCTGAAATGATTGTGTCTGCCCCTTTCTATTTAGCTGACCCGCGAGCACAACCTCCATATTTTGGAGGACAACAACAACCACCACCAAATTACCACCAACAACAACAACAACCGCCACCAAATTACCAACAACAACAACAACCACCACCAAATTACCAACAACAACATTACCCACAACAACACCAACAACAACAACAACAAAGTTACCACCAACAACCAATCCAACCACAAACACCTTTTTACCAACAACATTCCCAGCAATACCACCAGTTTTTTCCATCCCACCCTCAACCACAAAATCAAGATTCCATGTAGGCAGCTCTTCCAGATCACATTTCCAAGAGTTCCATGCGGGGAGCTCTTCAAGATCACCACCAATAACCCCCGACATGGGCATAGAAGAAGAATACCCGCAATACACCACATTCGACCAACCAACGTCACAGTACACCAACCAACAATTTGACCTCAACACACCACCACAACCATTGTATTTTAACCAAACCGGCTCCACCACCAACTTCCAAAACTTCCAGGCCGCACCCACTAGGAGAAATTTCAACCCGCCTAGACAAAGCTTTGACAGCGCCGCGGGCACCCGCCTATCCTATGGAGGGAATTCTAGAGGTCAAGGACGGCCCACAGATGTTGAAGACCCAGATTTCATTGAGGGGCCGTCGACTCAAGCACAAGACGAACCAAATAGAGGGGGGCGTCGTCGCAGGAATAGGGGGGCACTACCAACTCGTGAACCATCTACACGACCCATTAGACAACCTCAATGTGGGTCGTACCTGTTTACGGTGATTTCCGGTAAACAACCGCTAGTCTTCCAAACTATAATAAATATGATTTGGTTACTTGCAGGATCGACTAGATTGATCCTAGGACACATAGTCAAGAAGATTGTTATCAATGTTCATTTGAATCATATTCGTAATTTATCCTCTTCGATGAGTATTTGTTCGATTCAAGAATCTTGATAATTGCTTCGTTATACGTAATTATAACTTCAACAAGAAAAATAAATAACATAACATATAAAACTTAAAAATTGTTAAAACATAAAGAATCTTAAACTGCAGAAACGTTAAAGACTTTAAAAGTAAATGATCATGAAAGTAAATTCGAAAGTAAAATAAAGATACAGGAATGTAAATGACAAGAAATAAATGGAATGCAGTAACTCAGAAATGTATTCGAAAATGAAATACAATACACATGTATTAAAATGGTGGTGTCATACGTACATTTTCTCAGCGAACTCTTTCTCGTAACACTTGATACTTGAGTAAATATGTGAGTGATTTGTACAAAATGAATACACAGAATCCTAACATTAAGACTCCTATTTATACTAGTTTCGACCTTAACGGTCCTATACTAATCTGCTGCCACGTTTCTCATCAGAACTTCCAGCGAAGCCATCTGTTATTGAACGGTTACGAAACCGTCTTCGAATTTCAAATCTTCCCGCCTGAGTCCATCTTCGACGCGTGGCAGTGTAAAAACACTATGAAAACACGCTAAGTAGTAACACTTAAATATATACTTTATAAATTTTGTCTAAGTCCCGAAGACATATACTTTCATTAGTCTTTCAGTGTTCACTATCTTCAACGAACTTAGAAGTCTGTATCTTCGAGGCATGACCATCAGTAGCCATTCTTTCACTTTTTAAGGGATGGCCATCAGTAACCATCTTTCCTTCGATTCTCAACTCCTTCGAAGGACAATATAAAACGAAATCTTCAGCTAACAAATTGCCCCCAATAAATGCCTGTTTCGAGAATCAACAGAAATAGGCGTTTCTTGTCATTATAAGATTTCGTTTTTATGATCTTTGAAAGTTCCAAGACTGCTGACTAACGTCATAATCACTGATAACACTGTTTCCGAAACGTCTTGTCATTTTCAAAGATGTCTTCTCGTAACTTACATTCCCACGTTTTAACCTTACTTCCTGATCATTACTCCTACATACTAGGAGTGAAGCTAACTCATTCGACCGCCGTTGGATTAAATCACCAGCCGCCACGTGTCTCTCGGGTTTTACCCAAAAGATTTAAAAGGGTTTCCGTTAAACCTTTAAATATTTGACCTTGTGCCTTTATACCACCTTCCATTCATCTTCTACACCGAGAAAACTAAGAATATCTTCACTCTTTCTAAAATCTTGCTCTCTTTAGCAAAAACTCTTCCATGGCTTCATCTTCAAATGTTCTTCAACCCGCTGTGAAGCTCCAATCAACAACACGTTCTGGGGAACGAGAGTTCGTTCCAAACCCTAATACTGAAGAAATACGCGCAATCTACGCTTCCCAGGTAATCATACCTTTTGATCTTTCTGGAAAAACTCTTGCCTTTATGGGTCCGTTACCGAGTGAAAACATCCAATCCGTGAATAAGTTTTTTCCTGCTTACTATAAAACTAGACCAATAGTTAGCAAAGTTAGGATAGATGAAGACGGTCGTTCTCCTTTAGGCAAATCTACTAATGTAGAGAAAACTTCAACTGCAACCCCTTTAGCTTTAGCCAAAATTAGGTTAAACTATATGACCAATTCTGTAAAAGTTTTTAGGTCAATCCCTTTAGCCAAAGATCCTGAGTTGTACTATGCCTGGCTAGAAAAGGTAGAGAAACAAAAAGGATCTTTCTGGAAATCGTTAGGGATATACGATTTGATCCAATTGTCAAAAACAGGTTTAGAATACAACCAACCCATGTTAGTAGCAGCGGTTCATTTCTGGGATGCTTCTCACAATACCTTCCATCTTCCATGTGGAATGGTTACCCCCACGCTTTTTGATGTGGCTTCTATTACGGGACTTCGACCAACTGGCGAAACCTTTGATCCCAATGACATGGATAATGACACTATAGGTTTCAACGATTCGCAAGTTACTTACACGGCATTCATCCAGAAACACCATATTACCACCGAAGCGACAGTATCTGACGAAGAGCATATTGCTTTTCTAGCATTATGGCTCTCACGGTGCGCCTTCTGCTCAAGATCTATCCAGGTTGCAAAGAGGTACCTTTGCATGGCTAATCAGTTGCATGCTGGTAGAAAACTCAACCTCAGCCAACTACTTCTAGGGTCTCTTTACGAAAACCTTAGTGAAGCTGCGAATCTTACCAAGAATTTCAAATCTGGCAGCTTACTTTATGCTGGTCCTTTTTGGTTATTGCAACTGTGGCTCAATGCCACATTCGAAACTTATCTTCCCTTTCGAGGAGATGTCAATGAGGAAGATAGCACAATCAAAAATCGAACTATAGAAGGGACCAGGTTAGCTTACCTAACTCCAAAAGAGGAAATGGGAAAGCTTCATGAACATTTCTTGGCGTATTCAATGATGTTTGCTCGGCGTGAACAGTTCGATCCTTCCATGGCCCCATTTGTACACAGAACAATAGGTCCTGAATGGTTTACTCGAAAATTTCCACCAACATCTCAAGATCAGCAAACTGAATCCATGGAAATTCGGGAAGCCTTTCTGACTCCAAGATTATTTTCCCACCGTCTTCGACCATCAAAGGGTCAATGTATCCTCATGTGTTATCAACCAAATTTGGTCTCGAGGCAGTTTGGGCTAACTCAAATAACACCCAAGTGCTTATATGAGAAAAGGAACCATATGTGTTTCCACACTTTGTATTTGACTGAAAAAGAATGTGAACAAAAAATCGACAAATACGTTGACGTCACCAATCTTTCTCCTATTCCTTTTGAACCTTCTTTTTACTCTACACCAGATTTCCATCAATGGTGGACAGAGTATTATAGCTCTCAAATTTTTGATGCTGATAGCCTTGCTCAAGAACTAACCGCAGCTTTCACTGATGTGCAGGAGAACTTCAAAAAAGGTACTTCAACTCATATTAAAGAAATCCAAGCTTTTCAAAAATTCTTTGAAACTATCTATAGGCCTGATGATCTTAGTCGGACCGTTCGTGAGGCTGCAGTCACTTTGCGCGAAAAATTTTCCACCAAACTAGATAAATTGAAATTGCCCTCGTATGTTCGACCAGAACTACGTTATGAAGTGGCTTTCAAACTTCATCCTCCAAAATTCCCTCCACTACCAAGTGCTGATTTTGGTGTGGCTCTAAGTCCTCCTTTCCCAGACTGGTTTGTGTGTGGGAATGCTCTCAAAATTCTTCAAGAGAGTGCTAAAAAACGCGTTGAACGAGTGGTCCCGACTAAGCATACCTTGGATACTTTCAAAGGACATCTTCATATAGATCTTAAACATGTTCGTGTCCTGACCCCAATACCTGAAGGTTTGAATTAAGATAATCTTTTTCGACTGACTTCTCTTTTCTTTTACTGATACTGATTTCAGTATCAACTACAGCTGTTGCACGAAGGAGGAAGATTAAGGAAGCTTCTGCCCCAAAAGAGTCTGAGACATCTAAAAGCGACAAACCAAACGAAAGTGATTCGATCGTCACGGATAAGAAGCCCACGGTAAATACTTATCTCATACTCTAAATCTTGTACAATTCTGTGATTGGTACTCATCTTTCTCATCTTTCACTTGCCAGAGCTCGAAACCCCCAACGGGTTCGAAGCGTAAAGCTTCTTCGACCAATGCCTCAGATGATGAAGACAAATCTCCTCCTCAAACTAGACAAAGACAGAAAAAGAAACACAAAGCTGTTACCTCTTCAAGAAAAGGGAAAAAGGCAAGTCCTTCAAAAGCTGCTTCTCCTGGCAATAAGGCGTCTTCTGAAGAGTCTCCTTTGAAGACTGCCAGCAATGCTCTTGTTTTGGAAAGTCATAACTCAAGCCCAGACAATAATCCACCCAAGGTATCTTGCGTTGGTCTTACATATTATCTTGTAATTTTAAATAACTAATTGCACTGGCATTTTACCTTGTTATTGCAGGATGATGCTGGCACTGCTACTTCTGGTTTCAAAGACTCTGGCCTCACCATTGATGTTGATAAACTTTATGGTAATTGTTAAATTTCAACTTTCGTCAATTAAAACTTTCGAAGGCTTAACCTCACGATTGACTTGGCTTCGTTCGAAACAGATACTTCTCAAGCTAGAACCCATGTTCTCTCACCAGTCTTCGAAGACGTTAGGCCAATTGCCACTATATTGCCTAATGAGCCAATCGAAGAAAGCCAATCTACTGACGAATCCCCACCTACTCATCAAGGCAAAGATTTGGAAGAGGATCATCCATTCTCCGGCAGCGACAATGTGAACCAGCAATCACATGGCAACGAAGATTCTGCATCGGAGAAAGATGCCATGGAGGAGATTTCTCAACCAGAAAAACCAATTTCTCAAGGAACTTCGACTCCCGATGTAAAAACTATTCCTGAGACAACTTCGACGCCTGCTCCTACGAAGCCTACTCCTTCGGAGCTTGAACAACTTAAACAAACTGATCCTCTTGGGTTCCTAAGGGCTATCATGAATGTGAATACTTCTTCACTTTCGGAGCCTGATGTCTCTCCAGCTGTAACTGCAGATTCTAGTGACAAGGAAGATACTCCTAATCTTCTTCGACAGATAAAAGAGAGATTCTTTGGGGTCAATCTTGTAGATGTTCTCAACCGGGACCCTGTTAAAAGCTACAACTTAAATCAACTTTTAAACAAAGTAGATTTGCTTCAAGTTTCCCCAGAAGCCTCAGAGATGATTGTTCTGCTAGGCTCTCTCCTTGAACAACTCCAAGCTGACATTCTTCGAAAGCAAAACGTCGAGAAAGAATTATCTGAGATAGTGGCCTCTCATGACTCTTCATGGAATTCTGCTGTGGAAGCCACAAAACAAGGTGAAGCCCTCAAGCTTAAACATTCGGCGAATCAAAAAGCCATTGATGAATATGAGAAGAAAATCAGCTCCTGGAAACAAGAAATAAAAATGCTCGAGGACAAGATGAAGGAAGCTGAAAGTAGCCAAGCAGCCCTCCAAGAATCTAACCAACAAGATTTGCTCGAAGTGGTGCAGTCAGGAATCAAACATTTCGAGACTGCACAGAAGTTAGTGCCAGAGATCGAAAAGTTGAAGAAGCAAAGGGCACTAATTGAACTTCGAATGTCCTCATGGGAAACTCAATATCTGAAGATCAAAAGGGATCTCCCTGAGGACTTTAGCTAGATGTCTTCAATCTTGTTTCATTTGTTGGATTTTTATTTTGTAATCGAGACATATAATATTTGTACGCCTGACTCCCATTTCTATCTATAATATTTGCTTGCATTAATTTTAACAAATCTTTCAATTTTCTGCCAAATATATCTTTAGATTTCCTATAGTGCTTTTATTAAATACAACATGTAGAACCTGAACATCCTTCGCAGCACTCTTGCCTCTAGACTTGACGTTTCCACTTCTTCTAGCCATAATCATTATTAAAAGTGAAGTCATTTTCTCCAAAACGTCGGTTTTTAAGACGTGCGTTCATCAGTTTAATGATTACTTTTCAACTTCCAAGGGCGGGAAACGGCGGAGGCCATAACTTCTTACTTTGAAAAACGAACCGCAGTCTAATCACTCATTAAAAATGTAAAACCAACCTTCAGTATTCTCCTTCTATATAAAGGGTTCCATATCACTTTTATTTCTTCATTCAAGTATTTCTTCCCCAAACCAAAACACAGAAAAAAAAAGAGAAAACACAACTCTTTCCTCTCAAACACCATTTTTCCCTGAAATGGCTGGAATTCTCTCCTTTAACGATCTCAAAGCTCTTATCAAGGGTGAGTTCAGACTTGATGAGGATGAACTCGTTCGTCATTTCATTAACATTGAAAATCTCTTTGCTAATCAGGAACTGAACTTCTACTTTGAGGAAGTCCTGGAGGGTGCCATCTACCCTAATATGGTGGCAGAGTTTTGGATGAATGCGTCTTTACGCATGGACCCTGAAGGTAGAGCCACCATTGATTCATCTGTTCGACATGCTCACCTTAGCATTACCCCCACCACTATTGCCAATCTCATAAGATGCAATAACACCGGAGCAACTTTTGATGATAATGTTCTCAGCATGACTACTCATATCATGTTGAGAACACTCATGGATAGTGATCGCTACAGCGCACAAACCATCAGGATTTGGCACCAAATGCTCGTAGGCAACTTTCAACCTCGGGTGATTGATGAGAATAACATCATGGTTGAAGATCTGGAGTTTATTCTCTATGGTATTCGGGGAAGAAAGATTAACATACCTTTGATGATCTTCAAAGGTCTTGTCAAAGCTGTTGCTATCGGCGTGGACCGTCGAGAAAGTGTAACTTGTCTTCCATACGGGAGACTCCTTAGTTACATTTTTCTCAAGAAAGGCGTAGTGAGAAGAATGCGTGATTCTGGGGCTAGGGACATGTTCGAAGCTGAACCTGTTCCTGTGCTATCTCTGGACAGTCTAGACGCCAGAATTAACTAGCGAGTCTAGGTTTAATCTTTTTATATGTCTATGCCTTCCTCTCTTTTTTGTAATCTCAGATCCTATTTCTGGATCTTTTGTAATGAAATGTATTTCCATGCTTGCAATGAAAAGAATATTTTGGTGTTTTGATTTTTCTTTCCATAATTCTTTCTGATTCTAAAGCCATTTTGATCAATGTGAAGTATATTTTGACACATGCCTGACCATTTTGGCTTTTCGTAGTACTTTGAGTGTCTACGTCTTTGCAATCTTTACTTCATGCATGCTAGGTTTATATCTCTTCAAGTATTTCCCGTTCACTCTTAAGATCCTGCGATCTTCTGCCAACTCTTCAATTTCGTAGGCATTGTTCGAAAATACTTTTAAGATTCGAAAGGGTCCTTCCCAATGTGGCGACCATTTACCAAGTGCCTGATTCTTTCGATCTATAGGTAGAATAACTTTCCAAACTAGATCATTATTAACAAAAGTTTTACCTTTCACCTTTTTGTTATATGCTCTGGACACTCTTTCCTTTTGCCTCTTTATCATTTCCAATGCTCGAAGCCTGTCTTCGTCCAAATCTACTAACTCGTTCATCATTAATTCCCAGTATACGTTGGGAGGAATGTCTGCTTGCCTTTGTATTCTTACTGATTGCAAACATATCTCAATTGGAAGTACTGCGTCATGTCCAAACGTTAACTGAAAAGGAGTTGTATTTGTGGCTTCTTTTGGAGATGTTCGACAAGCCCAAAGTGCCTGATCTAAAGTCTTATGCCAATTCTTGGGTTTCTTTCCTACATGTTTCTTAATAAGGCCAATTATTACTTTATTTGCTGCTTCAACTTGGCCATTTGCTTGAGCATAATAAGGTGTAGAAGTAAATAACTTGAAACCTATTTCTCTGGCAAAGTCTTGCATTTTTCGTCCAGTAAAGACTGATCCCTGATCCGTTGTTATGCTTTCTGGGATTCCAAACCTATATATAATATGTTTTTGAATAAACTCAATCACAGCCTCTTGATCCACATTTGCCAGCGGTATTGCTTTGACCCATTTTGTGAAATAGTCTATTCCCACCAAAATGTATCTTTGGCCTTTAGAGGACTTGGGGTGAATTTCTCCAATCAAATCTAGTGCCCATCCCCTAAAAGGCCATGGTTTTACTATCGTACTTAGTTCGTTTGCTGGGGCGTGTTGGATACCTGCGTGTTCTTGGCATTCTTGGCACCCTTTTGCAAATTCTATGCAATCTTTTAACATCGAAGGCCAATACATCCCATATCGAAACAAAAGCCATTTCATTTTGTGCCCTGCTTGATGTGCACCACATGCCCCACTATGTACGTTCGACAGAGCCAAGTATGCTTCTGCTTCTCCCAAGCATTTTAACAATACCCCTTCAGGAGTTTTCTTGAACAATTCATTTCCCATCAGATAATATGACAGGGCTCTATACTTGATTTTTCTGTCCGTATCCGTCGAAGGATTTTTCAGATAGTTAATAATTGGACTCCTCCAATCTGTGTCTGTTAATGAATCTATATTCAGTACCTCGAATTGTTCTTTGTTGGCATAACCCAATCGTGAGTTCTCCAGATCACTTGGCGAAAGTTTAGTAAACATTGCTCTTCCTCTTACTTCAATCAATTCTTCCAACTTTTCTTTTGATACTTGATATCCTGAGGCTAATTGTGCCAAGTCGTTTGCTTCCTGGTTATTCACTCTTGATACGTGTTTTAATTCCACATATTCAAATTTCTTGAGTAGCCTATTTGCAATAACAAAATACATGATCAAATTCTCTTTGATACACTTGTACTCTTTTGTCAATTGCTTGATGACCAATTCGGAGTCTCCTTTAATTTCGACTCTGGTTGCCCCCAATTCTAACAAAGCCTCAAGTCCAGCAATCAATGCTTCATATTCAGCTTCATTATTGGAGCATAATGGACCTTCGATTTTATACTTGAGCTTTGTTGGAATTCCGTCAGGAGAAATTATCAATATTCCAACACCAGTACCCTCTCTATGTGTTGAACCATCGAAATATAACTTCCAAGGTTTCAAATCCACATAATGCTGATGATTCTCAACCACCGCATGGTCAACAATGAAATCTAACACAATTTGACCTTTCATTGCCTTGAGAGGCTGAAATATTAATGAATATTCAGTAAGGGCTAAAGCCCACTTGCCAATCCGACTGTGTAGTATTGGCTTAGATAACATGTGTTTAATAACATCACAATGAGATGAAACGTAGACGTCAACTGGCTTTATATAATACTTAAGTTTGATACAAGAGAAATACAAACAAAGGCAGAGTTTTTCTATATCAGTATATCTAGTCTCTGCATCATTGAGTACTCTACTTAAGTAATAAATGGCTCTTTCGATGCCGTTCTCATCTTCTTGGGCTAACATGCTGCCTATTGTTTTATCTGATGCTGAGATATACAGGCGCATGTGCTTCTTCCCATTCGGGGGAATGAGAATTGGTGGACACGTCAAGTATTGCTTTATTTGATCGAAAGCTTCTTGATGTTCTGCACTCCATTTGAACTTTCCTTGCTTAAGCCGTAATAGGGGCGAGAAAGCTTGGGTGCGTCCACTTAAGTTAGAGATAAATCTTCTCAAGAAATTTATCTTACCCAATAAAGACTGCAATTCTTTCTTCGTGGATGGAGACTTGGTTTCCATAATGGCTTTTGTCTTGTTTTGGTTGATTTCTATCCCTTTTTTGTGGACTACGAAACCCAAGAAATCACCTGCCTGCACAAAGAAAGCACATTTAAGGGGATTCATCTTCAAGCCATATTTCCTCATTCTTTCGAATGATTGGCTTAGATGATCGAGATGACTCATACCCGAGGTAGATTTTACCACGATGTCATCTATATACACTTGCATGAATGTTTCTATAAAGTCATGAAATATAGAATTCATTGCTCTTTGATAAGTTGCCCCAGCGTTTTTCAGACCAAAAGGCATCACAATCCATTCGTAAGTGCCTATTGCTCCTGGGCAACGAAATGCTGTCTTGGATACATCATCTTCTGCTATAAAAATTTGATTGTATCCTGAATATCCATCTAACATGCTCAAATACTCAAAACCTGCGGCTGAGTCTACTAGCATTTCTGCTACAGGCATGGGATACTCATCTTTAGGAGTAGCTGCATTAAGGTCACGAAAGTCTATGCATACTCTTAATGAGCCATTCTTTTTAATTACAGGTACTATATTAGCAATCCACTCGACATACCTTGTAGTTCGGATAAATTTGCAACGCAAGAGTCTTTCGACTTCTGTCTTAATCTTCGAGTGAATCTCTGGCGCGAACCTTCTGGGAGTTTGCTTTATTGGCTTCTTCCCTTCTTTTATTGGTAATTTCAATTCGACTAAGTCTCTTCCGAGACCAGGCATCTCATCGTAATCCCAAGCAAAACAATCTCTGTTGTCTTTCAACATTTTGATGATCGTTGCTTTCAACTCAGGCTCTAGTTTCGCGCTGATGTATGTTATTCTCTTTTGATCATTGTCTCCAAGATTTACTTCTTCAAGAGGATCTTGGGCCAACATCTTTATGTTCGACGCTATTGGGTCTTTCTCGAATCCCAAAGGTTCTTCGTCGTATATTGCATCTAACCTCTGACTTGGTTCTTCTCTTATGATCTCTTCAACTGGAGCCGTGTCTTCAGGGAATTCGAAACTCGTACGTATCTCCAATTCTGTTGTTCCTTCCTTGATAGGAACTGTATCTATCTTTGTACTCGATAGTTCGGCTTCGAGAGCCGCCTTTCTTTTGTTCTCGGCCACATAGGCCGAAATCTTTTCGAAGAACACAGACTCAGACATTATTACCGTCATCATCCCAGCCTGTTGGCCGTACTGTCTGATAATTCTCCAATGGTGCTGGATCTGGTGGACCATCCATGATCTCTCTATCCCATTGGAATCCATTTGGATGCAAAGTCAAATAGTACAATGCATTTCTATTTGGAGCATACATCTCTTCAGCAGCATGACAAGGACCTATGTTTGCCAGGTTCCTATCGAAGTTGGTTCTATTTACCTGGTTGACTTCAGCCATGTAGTAACTCTGATCACCTTCGATATTCTCCACTATACCATCTTCTCTCCAAATCGTCACCCTCTGATGCATTGTTGAGGGTACAGCTGCTACACCATGAATCCATTCTCTACCAAGCAAAAGGTTGTAGTTTGCTTTTGCTGGTATAACCATAAACATGGTTGGCCTCGTAACTGAGCCCACTGTCAAATTGACTTGAACAACTCCCAGTGTTTGTCCTATTTTGCCTTCATAATTAGATAAAACCATGTTATGTGGCCTTATATCTGTATCGAACATACCAATTCTTTTCAGCATATATTGAGGCATTAGATTCACTGCTGCTCCTCCATCAACTAAGACTTTATTAATACCAACATTCTCAATCTTCACCCTGATGTAAAGTGGCTTCAAGTGGTTTCGCATACCCTCATCTGGTCTTTCGAAGAAAGCATTCTGTTCTTCTACTGCACCATTATTCAGCACATAGTAACACACAGGTCTGTGTTTTGTCATTTCTTCGATATCAGCCTCTTCGCAGTCTTCTACTTCAACTTCCTGGTTAAACTCGTGAGGGAGTACAGATACTACATTACAATTAAGATTTATGGATGACACTCCATCGGAATCAAAATCATTTGTCATTCTATCCTCTTCTTTCCAGGAATTTGAACGCATCTTCTCTTCTTCATCTAAGAGTTTCTCAGCTTCGAACAACCTGCGTTCCACCGGAGGTTTGTTTAACTTTGCCCCCTGGTATGAGACTTGGTTGCTACTAGATTCTCCAACTTCTCTTGGCCTGTATTCCTTCTGAGACTTTTTTATCCTTTGATGCCTTCTCCACTGGGATCGAGACATAGGATTTTTTCCCTTATAATTCTCCAATCGATTCGCCTCTCGATTTGGTCTTTGAAATTGTTTCCTATATGCCATTGCAGTTCTTCCTCCTTGGTCCCAGCTTCGCCATTTGTTGGTTCTTGCATCAGCTTGTATCCACCTATCCCTGGGTGCATTCGCAGGGACTTTGAAAGTCACTCTTCGAGCTCTAGGGTGTGGACTATCAGGCCTCTTTGTCGGAGTCCATATGTCGAAACCGTAAAGGTTAGGACGCAACCCCTGAGTTTCCCTACTCATATGGCAGTATATGCGTTCGAATGATCGTGCGAGTCTTTCATCATAGACTGCCCCACATCTGGGACACAGAGCAACTTCAGTGTTTCCTTTGTGGCATCTGACCAAAAATCCTACCAAGCTCTCATCCATCTTTGGATATAGTTGTAGCAGGGGATTTGGCTCTCTTCCTGGATGTTCCCATCTTTCGCGCCGAGCCCTTTCGAAGTTGGCTTCGACTCTTCGACTCAGCATGATCGAGCACCTTGGACACATCCATTGCTTACCATCGCTTCTCTCGTGATATTTCCAAAGATATTCTTTGAGGCTTTCAGTTTTTTGTGGAGCTTCGATGCCCCCATTTTGCCTTGTTAACCAAGTCTCTAATTCGCCAAACTCAGACACTGGGCGTCTGGCACTGACCATGTTAACTGCTACTGGAGGAACTTCAGAGATTTGTATTTTCTGGAGTTTCATCCTGAGGTCTTCAGTGGCCTCGCTGCTTTCTTCCTTCGAGGCTTCAGTTATCTCTGCCTTGGAAGATTCTTCAACATCAGTATTGAAGATTATGTCACCATTTAGGCTTTCAGTAGCCTGCTTTCCATTGAACTTTGATTTAGTTTCTACAACTTCGACTTCAGACGCCTCCACCATGTTGATATCTTCTACCTCACAGAAGCTAGCGTCAGCAATGTTCAGAGGATTTGAATCTACCCTCATTTGATTCTTGGTTTTGTCAGCAAACTTCAACCTTCCATCATTGAGAGCATTTTGAATTAGATCCCTGAAAAGAAAACATTGAGAAGTTTTATGGCCTAAAAAACCATGATATTTACAAAAACCTCTTTTCTTCCGTTGTTCCAACGGAGGAATTTTGGAATTTGGGGGTAGTATCATTTGGCCATCTTTTACCAGTAAATCAAATATTTCATCACATTTGGTAATGTCAAATGTATAAGTTTTCTTAGGGAACCTATCATTCTTATCATTTTCTACTAGGTTTTTTCCATTTACTGGACTTAACAATTTGCAAGCATAAGGTGGCGCTTCTTTTAATTCAGCCAAGTCTATTTCGACTTCTTCAGGGCTATATGAGTCATTGAAAGACTCCTCATCAACATTCTCGGCTTCGACGTACGCCACTCTTTCTTTCTTATAGCTTTTATTTGCCCTAGCTTTTTCTGCCTTCAGGCGTTCGACCTGTCGAACCCTATCTGCTAATTGGTCCATGTCCCTGGGGTATTGGGTATCTAGTTTCTTTCTTATTGAATAATCCAAACCACCCGCAGCCATTTCGACGAGTTCATGTTCCGGAACCGTTGTAAAACATCTTGATTTCAACAGGCGGAACCTATTTAAGTAGTCATCAATTGTCTCTGCGAATTTCCTTTTAACACTGGCCAATTCTTTCAGACTTATCTTAGTTTGACCCATGTAGAATTGCTCGTGGAACAACCTTTCTAAGTATGCCCATGCGTCTATCGAATTTGGTGGCAAAGTAGTGAACCAAATAAACGCATTTTTTGTCAGCGAACTAGGGAAATATTTAATCCTTAGATCTTCGTTTCCCGCTAAGTCTCCTGCTTCTGTTAAATATCTAGCAATATGTTCCACAGTTGACTCATTAGTTTCGCCAGAAAATTTTGTGAATTTAGGAACCTTAGTTCCCCTAGGCAATTCTGTTTGCATGATATAATCTGATATAGGGGATGTATAATTTGGACGTCTGAGTCCAGTACTAAGGCCATTATTGGCCATAACCCTTTCTATCATGGCAGTTAAATTATTTTCTGTGGCCAGATTTTCTCTTCTAACTCTTTGGACAATCTCATCTGGATGATCGTCCCTACCCAAAATCCTCAATCTGGGTCGTTCTTCCTCCATTTCTTGTCGAAAGGGGACGGTCCTTTGACTTGAATCCTCCAAGTTAATTACCGGAGTCTTTTCGAACGACTCCGTCCTTCGTGAGGGGCCTATATCCCTAGGAACCGTCCTAGGTGGGGGAACCATATCTTGCACACGTTCCAAAATAGGCCTCTCTTCTTGATTCACAGGCTGTTTGTCTTTCCTTTTAGGTGGTGGTACTCCCATGAATTCTGCCATTCGATTCATTTGCGATGATATCTTTTGGAAAATTTCTACGTTTTCTCTATTTGTCGTAGTAACATTTGCCATTAGTGGGTTCAAGACTGAAGTTAGTTCTCTGGCCAAAACCCCTACCATATCATGGTTGCTTGCATCCATTTCTTGTCGAAATGCTGCTTGGTTATTTGTGGTGAAATTGGGTATTTGGGTAGAAAAATTAGTGTTGCGTCCACTTCGACCTACTGAACTAACATTTGGTGAAAATGTCGTATTATTAGTTGAGGTGTTTATAGGTCTTGCCCCTCGGACGTCTGTTTCGAATGGGAATTGGTATGGCATTCCATATGGACTATTTGGTCTCCATTCGAAGCCAGAACTTGTGCCTTGACCCATTGAATTGTTTGCAGCGTTTGTCCAGGGATACAGTACATCATCTGCACTTGTAGATGAGGGTGCGGTTGTCGATGCCGAAACTGGAACAGTTCCTGAATGTCCCGTAGTATTTTCAGGCGCAGTCTGGGAATTGTCTGCAGGTCTCGATCCATTTGGACCCGTTGCATCTCGTGCTTCTTGAGTAGAAGTCGAATTTGCCGCTCCTGATCCTGAACCTTGTGGGGGATCTTGATTACCCCCTGCACTGGCCGTAACGACCATTTTCCTGTTGTACCTTCGTTTGGGAATCGGTTGTGCACTGTCTTTTAATTTACCGTTCCTAAGGTTCATACAAGGTCTTGATATTGTCTAGACAAAAACAAAACAATTGATTAAAACAATCCGCGTGACACTGTCCCACTGGGCGTGCCAATTTGTTTACGGTGATTTCCGGTAAACAACCGCTAGTCTTCCAAACTATAATAAATATGATTTGGTTACTTGCAGGATCGACTAGATTGATCCTAGGACACATAGTCAAGAAGATTGTTATCAATGTTCATTTGAATCATATTCGTAATTTATCCTCTTCGATGAGTATTTGTTCGATTCAAGAATCTTGATAATTGCTTCGTTATACGTAATTATAACTTCAACAAGAAAAATAAATAACATAACATATAAAACTTAAAAATTGTTAAAACATAAAGAATCTTAAACTGCAGAAACGTTAAAGACTTTAAAAGTAAATGATCATGAAAGTAAATTCGAAAGTAAAATAAAGATACAGGAATGTAAATGACAAGAAATAAATGGAATGCAGTAACTCAGAAATGTATTCGAAAATGAAATACAATACACATGTATTAAAATGGTGGTGTCATACGTACATTTTCTCAGCGAACTCTTTCTCGTAACACTTGATACTTGAGTAAATATGTGAGTGATTTGTACAAAATGAACACACAGAATCCTAACATTAAGACTCCTATTTATACTAGTTTCGACCTTAACGGTCCTATACTAATCTGCTGCCACGTTTCTCATCAGAACTTCCAGCGAAGCCATCTGTTATTGAACGGTTACGAAACCGTCTTCGAATTTCAAATCTTCCCGCCTGAGTCCATCTTCGACGTGTGGCAGTGTAAAAACACTATGAAAACACGCTAAGTAGTAACACTTAAATATATACTTTATAAATTTTGTCTAAGTCCCGAAGACATATACTTTCATTAGTCTTTCAGTGTTCACTATCTTCAACGAACTTAGAAGTCTGTATCTTCGAGGCATGACCATCAGTAGCCATTCTTTCACTTTTTAAGGGATGGCCATCAGTAACCATCTTTCCTTCGATTCTCAACTCCTTCGAAGGACAATATAAAACGAAATCTTCAGCTAACAGTTCCATGGTCCACGTGGCGCGCAATAAGATTTTTATTTGTATCGTTAATGTATTTTAAGTTGTTTTTCAGTTTAATGTATTTTGTGTTGTTTTTCAATTCAATGTAATTTGTATTTTGGTTATGTTTAATATATTGGTATTATATTTCCATCTTAAAAAATATAAAAAAACAACTAAAAAAGTAATATAAAAAAAACAGAAAAAAAAAATGAAAAAAAAAAACAGTTGAAAAAAATACCAAAAAAAAAAGAAAAAAAAAATAGGGGGGGGGGGTGTTGTCGCCAGGGGGGTGGCGACAACACTTAAAGGAAACAACGTAGGCGCCAGTGGGCCTGGCGACCACACTAAGGCCCACAACGTTGTCGCCACCCCCCTGGCGACAACGTGTATTTTTTAGCAAAAAAGTGACATTTTGGTAATTAATTTGAAAACCTTGTTATTTTTGGAATTTTTTTAAAAAAATTGGTTATTCAAAAAAAAAATTCGAAAATAGAAACTATTAAGAAATAAGAGAAGTGGTGAGGATTATAAAAGAAGTTGGACTAAGGTGTAATTAGTAAAAGGTTAAATTAGGTTTTTGAAATAAAAATGGTTTAGTTAGAGCCAAAGTTGTCGGTACATAGTATTTGAGAGATTAGGAGAAAGAGGCAAGAACAAGAGTTTTGTGAGAAAGAATCAACCTTAACCAAAGCTTTGAACATGTGTTTGCTTGAAATTCGGGTAAGAGGAAAATTACTTGAATATGAGTGTATTGTATGAAAGGATAGATAGGGATCATCACCCTCCTCTAAGTCTTTCCACCATTGTTATGTTTTATGAGTTTTGTATGTGATTATGATAAATTCATGATATTTGTTATATTTTGTGTAGGGGTGGCAAAACGGGACGCCTGCCCCGCCTTATGCCCGCCCAAAAACGAGCGGGGCGGGCATGCCCGCCAAGTAAAATGGGCATAAAAGTCATGCCCCCCGCCAAGATGGCGGGTTGGCGGGCGGCGGGCTTACCCGCCTATTTTTATTTATATTTTTTAATAGATTAATAGACTTTTTTTTACCTTTTAATTAAACTTTTCACTTATTTTTTAAAACAATTTTTTATAAAAGCAACTTTTTAACAAATTTACTTAAAGAAATATTACATATATTTATAAATAAATGTATAAAATAAACCATCAAGAATTAAAATTACTAGAATTAACTAAAAAAAGAGTGAGTTTTGGAGGAGAGGCGGGTTTTGGCGGGCGGCGGGCTTTGGCGGGGCGGGTATGGCGGTCGGCGGGTTTTTGCGGGGCGAGCTTTGGCGAGCGGCGGGCCTAAAATCCGAACCCAACCCGCCATTTTTTGGCGGGTAGCGGGCCGGCCCGGCGGGCCACGGCCCGTTTTGCCACTGCTAATTTTGTGTGTAACTTCGTGTTCTGTTATGTACTGATTTTTATACATGATGAGTTAGTATGAATTATGAATTTGGTTGTTGCCGTTGATTTTTATGCTGTGAACATAATCCTGAATTCATGATTAATTAATGAATTTGAATGATAATCAATGCATAAGTGTTGTATAATTGTTGTATAATGTCTATATTTTTTTTTTTTTTGTGATTTAGGATGCTAGGGGTCGAAATCAGTGTGATGGTATGTTGAATAAATGTATGATATTAAAAATATTTGTATAAATGTTAATCGGTGAATTATGAGTATACATGTGTGATGATCTGTTGTGGAGATAATGGTATGATTTATCATCATCGGTAATTACAATCAGGCTTAGCATCATGATCTCTAGGTTGTCCAGATCTACCTCTTCCACATTGGAGAGTATGTGGTCTGCGAGACTCCTCAATCCTCCTATGGTGGAAACTACTCTACCAACTATAATATTCAAATAATTGTCTTCGTCGTCTTTTTTGCCTTCACTGAGAGCTCTCTACAACTGCTCTCGCTCAATATATGAATGATCTTGTTGTCTCTTCCTCTTTAACAACTTAATATGCTAATTAGTTTAGTTAGTTACACTTGGGGTGTATACTATTAGTGTAGGGTGTACATAGTAACACAAGTATAGTTTACTATAAATAACATTTACCACTGTAACTTAACTTTCCATAATGAGAAGTCTCTTTACTTTACTCTTTTCTTCTTGTTGTGATACCAACACTCTTCTCCTCACTACGGACAAAAAAAAATTGTAAATTGCCAACCTTATTTTTTCAAAATATTTGGTCACACTCTCCTTTATATACTGGCAATTTTAAAAATTGAGTATGCATGTATGTGTTTTTACCGGAATTTTATAAATGGTCACACTCTCCTTTATATGCATCTTTATCGATTATTTCAAAATTTCAAATAAAAACACATGTTCATATAGAATTTTTAGAAATAATCGATAAAAATGCAATCAAAGTATTGCACTTTTCTCAATATTTCTAAATTGAAGGTATAAAATCGGTTTCGACAATTTAAAAATTTTGATAAAAAAATTGCATGTTTTTCTCTAAATTTCTTGTATTCTATATAAAAACTGTATAAAAACATAAATTTAATGAATATCGACGCTTACTCGTAAAAAAAATGGTATTTTCAATAAATCTTGGATTGAAAACAACTTTTTTTTTTCAAAAATCTAAAAAATGAACTTTTGAATTTGAATTTTTTTTTAACTTTCAAAGTATTATGAACAAATTAAAGGTTAGATGAAAGTGTCATGTTCAATTTGAGGGGTATCGGGTAGATTCTTCTAAAGAATTGTATGCAAAATGCATTGCCTTTAGCTCCTGTGGAGGCCTGAGAAGATACTAACTTTACTCATATATTAAAAAAGAAAAATTGTGAAGAAGTAGAGGAGAGCAATCAATCTTGCACCCCCACCTCTAATCTCTACACTCCCACACAAACTATCAATAAACTAAATATACCTCTCATTTTTCAAACTAAACAAACTATCAATAAACTAAATATACCTCTCATTTTTCAAACTATATATGGTAAAATTAAAATCCTATTTTCTTAACTATGTGTTTTTATCTTATTTTTGTATGTTTTTTATAAAAATTGCACAATATTTAAAATGTTTATGAACTTACCGCAACAAAAATATAATATATGAATTTATGAGATTTATTGTTTACTCACCGCTGGTGTAAATTCTTTTACACCATCAGTACTTCACAAATATTCATTATTATTACTTAATAAATAATTAAAATAAAAATCAAACGTTTGTAAAAATATAACGGTTACGATTAACTATTTTATACAATTAATATATATTAATTAAATTACGTCGGTGAAAATCTAGTATACTAACTTTAACACTTTTACTATATTCTTTGTAAACATATATATTTTTGTATATTATGTATCTTTCATCACACGTTTCATCTAAATATGCACAAAAATAAAATCATTTTATCAGACTGTTGTGTGCTCAAAACTAAAATCAACTTTAAAACTTTTAATTAAGTTGAAAGAAATTTCAAACTATTTTATCCAAATGCTCTTAAATATCTTGTTATTAACTATAAAGTTATCACTTTTTTTACGTTTTTATTTTCTAGAAAATAAAATAAGAACAAGATAACAAAATACTAGGAGAAAGCTTAAATACTAAAAATGAAGTGCAAAACACTTGATCATCCATTGAGAATCACCTAAACTAAATCTTATATACAATCATGATAACATAAGCTTTAAAGAGAACTCATGGATAAAATTTGATGAATGTTACATAAATCAATATTCATCAATTCCTTAATTCAATATGCAGATTGCACAACATTTTCAATATTCAATTCAATTCTTCTCATTCATTCATACTTGATTGATATTAGGCATGACATTAGAAGTGGAACAAGACAATGCTGTATTATGATGAGAAGGCCATGAAATTCGTTCCGGCCGACACGGCACCGGCGCCGGATGAGCAATGAATGTAGGAATCTCGTCTCCTGGCATTAGAACTGAAACCCAGCTAGTAAAAACACTCATCTGCTTAAAAAGATTAATCAAATGAAAGTTATTTAGTAGTAATATTTTAGACCAAGATCAGAAAGGACATGAAAGTAATTAAATTAAAGTTAAAAATAAAAGATTCAATAGGTACAAAGAATCTTTTACAAGTGGATCTCACTTGTGAAAAATAGAAACATCAAATTCATATAATATAACCCAACATTTTTCAATTTCTCTTTTCTTTAAGTCTAGTCATGTTACATAAGGCACCAACATCATCTAACATCAAATCAAATATTTGACTTTTAACATAGATATATATAGTATAAAGTATTTTATAAAGGACATTAAATATGTTCACTCCACCTACATATTTAAACACAAAAATAAGATATGAATCCACATAAAGTAATAATAAGTTAATTGTTAGTTGATTTATTGGTAATTAGCGCCGGATTTAGTAGGAAAAATTACGGTTAGATTCCTCGCAACTGCGATCGAAAGGGGGTTGGACCTACTTGATTGATTCTCTACAACTGTGATCGGGAGGGAACTGAACTCACTTGATGTCAGAATTGACCCCGAACCGGACTATACCAGTGGTGGTAAGCCATAAAAAAATTAGTAATAATAAAAGCACATAAGTTTCTTTTGGATTTAAAACATATTAGCATATATATATATATATATATATATATATATAGCATTTACCATTGGATTTAAAACATATTAGCATATATATATAGCATTTACCATAAAAAAACAAAAATGATATCACATGGTGAATGCCAAGTCCAAAAGCATGTTCTCTATTCCCATATTCTCAATTCCATTAATATGATGAAAAATGCCAAACATCTAGAATTATTAAATTCTACATAATTTGATTAGTAGGATTAGCATTCAAAGAATCATTGAACCATTTCTAATACTAGAAAGAATCATTACTAAATTTGTAAAAGTTGAGTGAAACAATTCAAAAGACAATGTCTCCAATCAAATAAGTGGGTGGGCCTAATGTGTTCCTCCAAAGAAATAGCACAATGTAGACATCACAATTGTTGCATGGTACTAGCTAATCATACAATACAATAATGCAATTAGTAAATAAACAATAGCCATGAAGATAGGATAAGAAAGAGTATATAATAAGATTACAAAATGTTCATGTTCATGTTCATGTACGGTATCATTGGAGATTTGTGGTGATGTAAGGTAGCACATGAACATGAAGGACAATGTGTGGGTCTCAACTCTCACACAAATGGATATTTAAGTACCATTACCATACAAAGACATAAGGTTAGGTACCAAAGTTTTGGCAGAAAAATTGTATAGAGGACCATGTGATCTCTACATAAAATTCAGAAGACAACATAGTTCAATCATAGTATTAATAATCCAACGCTCTAAGTTTTTAGAGGCTATGTGTAGGTCAGCCACTTTCAATATAGTTAAGCACAAATATAGTCAAGCACAGGATCATAAATAAGATCGATCGGATTGTAAAAGATCGGAAAACTCGAATTGTTAGTATGACAAATGACATCTTAGCTAAGGGGAAAATGGTTATTTCAATTATATTTATACACACATACACAAACATGAATCCAAATAAAAGGTCCAACATTTTTTTTACGATCTTATTTCAAAAAGCTCGATCTTGACACCAACGACGAAAACGATCTTTCTCTAATTGTATCACTCTTAGGTAGAGTTGACACGTAAAATCTTATAATCTAACACTCGATCTTAACTATATTGATCATAATTAAATCGTGACAATAAATTAAAACTCTATTTAACCACAATAAAATATGATAAATTAATTATAAGACCTTATTTAACTACGGTTGAATCATAGGAAATATCCGACTCTATGCTAGTGAAAGTAAGTGAAATGATAATGGAATTTTTAGTGGGGTTATTTATGATAAATAGAGCTCTTGAGTTCATTATAACCATAAAAATAGAAAAGAAGATGGTCACATACTAAATTCAGATTTGACAATTGACAAGGTTTTTAACCTCTTTTACCAACCAATTGGTAATTGTGGAATAATCATGAACATAATCATGACACAATGAAAAACATCTTAAACATATGAAACTTTAAGAAATTTAAGAATGAAACAAGAACATACAACAACCTTAATTGTTACACCAACATAAAAAAACAACATATGAAACATCAAAAAATCAAGAAAGAAGATACTTCTATAACTGTAATGAATGAAAGAACATTGAAAGAGGAATTCATGGAAAAAAACCAAAACATGGCAAAAAAAACAACTAGAGTGAGAAAAAAAAACAACCTAGAAACAACAAAACATTTTTGTCAGAAAAATAAATAACCATGATTATTTAGGAAACTCACATTACTACCATAAAAACAGAAAACCCAACAAAAAAAAGATGATATTTTTAAATTAAAAATAAATTAAAAAACTCACTTTCGGTGAAGGGTGGTTGAATTTCCTCATCGGAGCTTCACCGGCACGACGGTTCCGGCGACGGTTAGGAAACAAAGCTTGAGAAGAAGGCGCTAAAAACCTCTCAAAAATAGCCATGAGTAAGAACATGGCAATAAGAATCGCAGTAGCCACAAACCCAAAAGAGACAGCATTAACCGAACTATCGAAACCATTGTTGTTGTAGTTGTTGTTAGTCCAATGTTGTTGTTGCTGCTGCTGTTGTTGTTCATCTCTCTGTACATTCAGTGGGGCCCCTATAGGACTCCATCCATTATTAACAACATGGTTCTCTGTTCCTAGTACCATTACCATCACTGTTGTTGTTTTTCTCTTTTTTTGTTTTCCTGTTTTACCCTTCTTCTCTTACCATAATCATTCACCTTTGAACTCAATCTTCTTCTTCTTATTCTTCTTGTAAACAAAACAGAACAACTCTGTTTTGGAAAAACAGAACAACACTTGTGGCAGTATAGTAGTACTATGATATTGTTCAGAGAGAGAGAGAGAGAGAGAGAGAGAGAGAGAGAGAGGTGGGTTGGAGTGAAAGGTGAAAAAAAGGGAACTTTGGAATTTGGATTAGGACCCAATGTTTTGAGGAAAACGATAAAAACAGAAACAGAACAAGGGTTGAAAAAAATTTCATCTTTTGCTTTTGCTTTTTGGGTTTTTTTATTTTTTTTTATTTATGATAAAAAAAAAATTATTTTAGTTTTGAGATTGTACTATCTTTGAGGGGAGGGTGAAATAGTTTAGTAGTGTAGAAGTACAGTTGAAAAATTGAAAATGGAGTAAAGTGTTTGGAGAAAAACAAAAGAGGAATGACTTTTGTTGAGAATTTGGGTGTTGGAAATTGGAAAGGGTAGTTTAGTAGGTTATGTTTACCATTTGCATGGCACTTTCCTTGAGTATCTCCTAGGTGAGTTGTTTATTTACAAGTTTGGGTAATAGCATCTACACTTCTAATATAGTACTCCCCAAATAAAATTATTTTTTGAATACATTAATCCATATAAAATTAGATACATTTAGTACTTCATGAAAAAAATAGAGAATTTTTTACTGGACCCTCTGGAGCTCTTAAGCATTTTCGAATTGGCAAAATTGTCCCTCTGTTTTTGTAGATGTATCTTCGGAATCACCTTTTTTTTTAACGTTATTTTGTTCCGTAGATGTACATACGGAAGCTTTCGTAGATGCATCTACAAAAGCATTTGATGTTATATTAACGTCAGAATTTTCCTCTCCTCATTCTTCACTTTCTCATTGCTACACACCTCACTTTCTCTCAAACTCAAATCAAACTTCCAAACAAGTTCATTTCTTCCTCTGAGTTCAACCGGAAACGTCAATATCAACTAGCAACACATTCCAACAAATTCTAAATTATATTTAATCAGTAAGTTTTCGACGTTTCGAGTTATTTTAGAGTTTTTGAAAATAGAGATTGAATTCGATTTTTAGGTGTAGAAATGATTGAGTAGTATAAGAAATAAGGTTTAGCTATAATGTAGGTCATGTTTCAAGTGTAAAATGGACGATCAATCCATTAAAAAAGAGTTTTGAACCCTCTGTAAGACTGACCAGACGCCATTGTTGCGTTTTGGAGGTTTCATAATTTTTCGTAGAAACCCATTTTTTCAAATGTAAGACACTTCCGTAGATGCATCTACGGAAAGTTCTGTGCTGATTTTTTTCTTTCTTTTTCTTGTTATAACTACCTAGTAAGTTACTCGATTTTATTAAATCACAAGGCAGATATTATGGTCGACCATCCAGATCGCATTATACATAGGAGGACTGCACAACATGCATCCGTGCGGTGTGAACGGATGCGTGTAGTATCACAGGTGACATATGGAGTTGTCGTTCCAGCCGGGTCGTCTCCATCTGTTCCAATTGACGGGCCTTCTCCGTCTATTCTAGTTGAGAGGCCTACTTCATCTACTACAACATCACGGAGGCCCTCGGGATGATGCGGAGGGTTCCTCACATATGCTCGTTGCTCGCAGACATCCACGGGGCAGTTCCTCTACATTTGTGCTTGTGCCAGTGACGGATGTTGCAGGATCTTCGGTGTCATCTATAGAGCTACACGAGTATGATCCAGTGTCGGAGCCTGTCTGGTAACCGGGGGGTCCTATAGATGTGTCTCAACTGACATGGTATGCAGATTATTTGGCTATGTATATTTGGGAGAGTGAGGTAAATTTTCTTTGTTTATTACTTTTTTTTATTCAGTTTATGACTTTGCTTGAAGATAACAATGTTTTTTTTAAGAAAATTTCAGGAGAGGGATCCTCAAAGGTTCTACAACCACAGCCGGAAGATTGTCGCTCTCGCGCAGCCTGATGAGCCGTGGTTCTGGGATGCACTCGCAACTTCTAGTTTGAGGGACCTCTACACGGTCGGCTTCCAGACAATTCATAACGGAATGCTGATGGCATTTGCGGGAGAGGTGGCATCCAGAGACCTCGTGCTTTCATCTTCCTCACGGCGAGATCACCATTACTCTGGACGACATTGCATGCCTCCTGCATCTGCCTATAAGGGGTACCCTCCTTAGTCACGGTAGGCTGGAAAAGGAGGAAGCGATTGAGATGCTGATAGAGGAGTTGGGGGTTGATCATGTTGATGCGCTTGAGGAGGTGGAGAGGACCCACGGGGCGCATGTGAGGTTTCACACCTTACAGCGGATATATGATGTGGAGCTTCTTGCGGCACTTGAGGCTGCTGGTGACAAGGCAGAGGCGAACATACACAGAGAGTGGGTGCTTAGATGTTACTTGCTACATTTGATATGCACTCACCTCTTTGTAGACATGAGCTCGACCTACACAGACATCATTTACCTAACGTACTTATCAGATATTGCACGTGTTCGTGAGTACAACTAAGGAGCGGCTACACTAGCCTACACCTACCACCGACTAGGAGAGGGATGCCTGTGGAAGGCGAAGACTGTGGCTGGAAGTTGTACCCTCTTAGTGGTAACAAATTTTTATCCTTCTACATTTTCTCAAAGTTTATTATATATTTGTGATAGTATGTTTGATCACCATTTTTTTTTCAGGCTTGGATACTACAACACTTCCCTGACATTATTGGCTGGGGAGAGGTGTCGGGTTACGCTTAGGACATACCGCGTATCAGAGCCTTCACCTCCTTCAGAGGGAACCAAGTGTTGGATCCTTACAGACGCTGTCTTGATCGCATGGCTGGTGAGGACATCCACTTCGACTGCTACGCTGATCACCGTGAAACGGTTCCATTTGATGAGATCATACTATATTTTAGATAGTTGGCTGCTAATTCGACCATCATTGCTCGTTATCTTCCGGAGTGCGTCATGCGTCAGTTTGGCTACCAGCAGACCGTACCTCGCCTGCCTTTTGACTCTGATCCTATCGCCATGACCCGTCGGTAACTAGATGAGGTCTTTGCATACTAGGAGCACCACTTAGTTCCTATCGAGGCTCGGTAGACCACATCAGAGAGGGACCGGATCTGCGTCAACGGATACATCACCTGGTACTACAAAGTGTCGCACCCGTACATGCTTCCCACTGCAGCTGGATCACCGCCCAGACTAGCCCACGAGAAGATTTTGTGGGCTCATTAAGCTTAAATGGACCACACTCAGGATGTTCTTCCTCGGTATCGTGAGATAGTTGACATGGCGCGGGCAGGCATTGCCGATGGTTTCTTCTCTAGGGGTCTGTTGGCCTGCGCCTTGTGGAGGGTATCATTAGGAAGGCAGGGGAGGCATTTTGGTACTGTAGAAACTGTTCCAAGACAGGTGGGGCACTCGACGGTAGAGGCAGAGTAGCCAGCAGACGGCATGGTGGACACAGAGGCGGAGGTGGGGCCAGATGCAGGGGAAAGGTGCAGGATGATGTACACACACAGTAGTGATGCCGACGGATTTATTTCATATCGGTATTTTAATTTTATTTTTGTACGAGGATTTGATATATGTATTCGACATTATTATTCGACGATTTATACGATGTGTTTTTTTGGTGTCCTATTTACTAATGCGTTTAAATTGCATTACTTTAATTGACTGTAATTGGATTTTCCATTGTTGTTATGAAAATTAAGTTTTTGAGTGAAATGTATGTAATTTTAAAAATAGCAGATTGTTCTGTAGGTGCATCAACGGAACACTCTGAATTAACACGTTCTGTAGATGCACTTACGGAAAGAAACAAATTTTTTGAAAAAAAAAAGTGCTTCCGAATATGCATCTACAGAAGCAGGGGGCATAATTGGAATTTCGCTAGGTGGCTAAGATATTCAAGGGGTCTATTGAGAAATTCTCAAAAAATAATGGCGTGTAACATTCCTTTTGAGTTAGGTTTATAATTTGAGGTGAATTAAAGAGATGACTACAAGAAAAATGATGGAGCAGACTCTTAAAGTATGTTGACGATGAATTAGAAGTTAGAGATGATAATAGATCTTTCTATTTTGTTTGAAAGGTGATTTGATAGGACCTTTTCTTTCAATTGTTATTTAAGGTATTTGAGATGAATGTCTGATAAGGTGATTTTTTGTATTATGTCTGGTGGTGGAGGTGTATCTACAAACACTCTGACAATCAAGTTAATAACTGTCGTAGTTGTGAGGTTTTGGATTTCTAGAATAGTGTGCATATGTGTATGGATTGTAGGCTCGACTTTATAGTAGGATTGTAGGTTAAGAGGTCCTAGAATCTTCTTTAGGGACAGTTATATCATGTGAGAGATGTCATAAGAGTATGACCATCTCATGGTTCAAAGGATCTAAATGTCTATATTATTTGGTGATATTCAAGTGCTTAGTTAACCATAGTGTAGAAAAATGTGAGGGCGTGACAACCTTAAAATTACAAAATTCTAGATCATTCTTTTGAGGATAGTTGTCTCCAATTACCTTAAAGAAAAACCATCAAGATCTTGTTACCTTTGTGATATGATAGGCTTGAGTAGGTGTACGGATAGTGAAATACTTCAGATCCCAAGACTAGTGGTATGACATTCAATGGATTGGGCATTAGATCAATCAAATATGAAGGGCATGTATGCCTAGTCAAGAAATTATCAAAAATTTGAATTTTATGGATAAGGATTGTAATTGTCACAATAGTGACTTGACCTTTGCCCTTGTTTCCACATTTATCTTTGCATAAGTCCCTATAATCACAACAAACGTGTTAGAGTAGTGTGACCATTCAATTGAGTCGTATGTTTATGATAGTTTTTCTGATGGATTAGGCTTAGGGTCATCCAAATCAATTGTCCCCCAAGTTAATAATCAAAGAAAGTGAAATGGTAAATTTTTATAATTTGGAGTTGATATCCCAAGAAGAATTTCATATGGGTGTTTGATTTTGTCGAGTTAACTTTCTTAAGAAGGTGAACATATTCCTTTTACATGATGATTCTTCATTTATGAAGTTTAGGAGTATGACTTCATATGGGATGTCTAACATAAATTAAACACATGATTTCAAGTTGTCGCCTTTTCTTTTAATATTCGAGGTGGCTAATTTTGTTTATATTATCTTGTCAGAAGTTTTTATAAGTGGTCGTAATGTATTTGAAGGAAGGTCGATTCTTGATCTCCAGTCTTCAAGTTAATTAATGAATAATCCTTCTAGACATCTGCATATAATATCAACATTGCTAGCCTACATTTTCATTATGAATGTGGGTTGTTGTGAAAAACGATGTCAAGAACAAAATATAATAGGAATTAGGGAAGATGAGAAGAACACAAGAATTGGTTATAACTGCTATTCTTTTACTTTCTCTTAAAACAAGATTACAAGTTTACAAGAATAACAAATAACCTCTCTCACCCTAAATTAGGATTTGCAGCTTAGCAATGATGAGAGACTAGTATGCTATTTATAATAAAATCTAACATACTAACTAATGGGCTTTTTCCACAAGGCCCATTACACAAGCCAACTTAATAAACAAGCTAACTTAACAAATTAGGGTTTAAACACTAAAACCTAATTTAACATGCTAACAACCCTAACATCTTCGACACAAGCATGTGAACAACCTTCGACTTCATGCTTAATCTTGTCGAACCAAGAAGCTATCCTTCGACCATACTAGAGTTCGATCCAATATCTCACAAATCTCCACCTTGGACCTAACTCTACAACGTCAAGGGAACAAACTAGCTTTCTTCATGCAGCTTTATCAACTGCATACAGTGGAAAAACTTGCAACTCGGAAATGTCTTGGTGATCATATCAGCAGGATTGTCTTCAATCGAAACCTTCAGCACTTGGACTTCTCCACGCTCGATTACTCCTCTGACGAAATGCAGCCTCACATCAATGTGCTTAGTTCGCTCATGATAGGCTGAATTCTTCGACAGGTGTATTGCACTCTGACTATCACATTTAAGAGTGATACCTCGACCTTGAAGTTTCAGCTCCTTCGCAAAACCTTCAAGCCACAATGCTTCTTTCACAGCTTCAGTTAGGGCAATATACTCCGTTTCAGTGGTTGATAGAGCAACAACCTTCTGAAGTGTTGCTTTCCAACTAATTGCAGTGCCAAACATAGTGAAAACATATCCGGAAATAGATTTTTTGGAATCCATACAACCTGCATAATCAGAGTCGACATATCCTTCAATTTCTGCTTTACTATATTCACCCAAGGCTCCACCATAAATTAGGACTCTGTTCAGAGACCCATTTATGTACCTTAAAATCCACTCCAATGCTTGCCAGTGAGCCTTTCCAGGGTTCGCCATGTACCTGCTTACAAGACTTACTGCATATGCTATGTCGGGTCTAGTACAAACCATAGCATACATCAAAGAACCAACTATATTAGCATATGGGATGCTATTCATATAGGCTCTTTCGACATCAGTACTGGGACACTGATCAATACTCAACTTGAATTGAGGATTTGTTGGAGTCACAACTGGCTTCGAATTCGACATACCAAACTTTTCGAGAATCTTCCGTAGATATGCCTCTTGAGATAAGCATAACTTTGACTTCTTTCTATCTCTTCGAATGTCAATTCCAAGAATCCTGGAAGCAACTCCTAGATCCTTCATATCGAACTCCTTATTGAGTTGAGCCTTCACCCTCATCACATCTTCGACATTGTTGCTTGCTATGATAATATCATCCACATAAAGCAACAAAATAACAAATGAATTACCAGGTCGAAATCGAAAGTAAACATAGTGGTCAAACTGACTTCTAATGAAACTTATGCGTGCCATGAACTTGTCGAATCTCCTATTCCACTGTCGAGGATATTGTTTCAGCGCATATAAAGATCTCTTCAGTTTGCACACATATTCTTCCTTCCCCTTTTCGACATTCCCTTCAGGTTGCCTCATCAGGATTGTTTCATCTAGATCACCATACAAGAACGCAGTCTTCACATCCATCTGTTCCAGTTCAAGGTCGTACTGTGCCACCATGGCAAGCAACATTTGAATGGACCTATGCTTCACAACAGGAGAAAACACATCATTGAATTTGACACCTTTTTTTTGAGTGAAACCCCTTGCAACTAACCTTGCCTTGTATCTTTTCGACGTCACTCCTTCGATTCCTTCCTTAACTTTGAAAATCCATTTACAACTGACTAACCTTGCCCCAGCAGGTTTCTTGATCAGTTCCCAGGTATGATTATCATGAAGATATTTCATCTCATCATCCATGGCCTTTAGCCATTCAGTCTTATTTCGACTCCTCATAACTTCCTTGTAGTCTCTAGGTTCTTCGTCTAGAACCTCACTTGCAGAGATTAAGGCATAAGCTATAAGATCTGCATATCCAAGTATCTGAGGTGGCTTGATGGCTCTTCTCGACCTATCTCTTGACAATAGGTAGTCATCGACAGTTTCCTCAATTTCCTCAGCATCTTCTGCTTCTTCTTCGACTTCATCATGGATATGCAATTCAGCATCAACATGCTCCACCTCAACAGGAATCTCTACCTGTTCCAGCTCTTCTACACTTCGACCATCATCATCAGTTTTCTTGAAAGCTATTTCAGCTTCATTGAAAACTACATCTCGACTGGTGATACACTTCCTGTGACCTGTCTCTAGGCACCATAGTCTATAAGCTTTCTCCTTCAGGGTATCCCATGAACATGCATTTCAGAGCTCTAGGTTCGACCCTGTCTTGCCTAATGTGAGCATAGGCTACACAGCCAAATACTCTCATTTTGTCGAGATCTGGTGAATGTCCCGACCAAACTTCTTCAGGTGTCTTCATATCTAACGCTATCGAAGGACATCTGTTTATCAGATATGTTGTTGTCGAAACATCCTCAGCCCAGAACACCTTCTTTAACCCCGCACTAGTCAACATGCATCTGACTCTCTCCAAAATAGTTTGATTAAACCTTTCAGCCAAACCATTTTGCTGTGGAGTACCTGCAATAGTTATATGACTTGCAATACCGGAGTCAGCACAAAAACTGTCGAACGCTTCATTGCAAAATTCAAGGCCATTATCGGTTCTCAACCTCTTGACCTTCCTGCCAGTTTGATTTTCGACCAGAGTCCTCCAACTTTTGAAATTCTCAAAAGTTTCATCCTTAGTCTTCTGGATGAATACCCATAATTTTCTGGAATAATCATCTACTATGGATAGGAAATACCTCGCCCCAGAATGTGATGCACACCTTGCAGGTCCCCAAAGATCAGCAAGGATGTAGTCAAGGGATCCATGTGTTCTTTGTTTGCCTTTGTTGAACTTCACTCTGCAAGATTTTCCAAGTACACAGGGTTCACAAAACTTCAGCTTTTCGACTTTGTCTCCACCAAGCAGATTTTGTTTTCCTAATTCGACCAGACCCCTTTCACTGACATGGCCCAATCTCATGTGCCAGATTTCTGTCTTCGACAATGGTTTCGTGGATGCAACATTTGTCGAACCACTTACAACTTCAGCCTCAAGGGTATACAAGCCTTGTTTCTTCACGCCTCTCAAGACTTCCTTCGACCCCTTCATGACTTTTAAGATATTGTTCTCTCCTTAGAAAACATATCCTTTCTTGTCGAATTCACCAAGAGAAAGCAGATTTCTCTTCAAATCAGGAACATACCTGACTTCAGTCAACAACCTTATTGACTCATCATGGAGCTTGAACCTCACAGATCCAACACCTGCAATCTTGCAAGCCTTGTTGTTTCCCAGCAATACTGATCCACCATCTTGATCACATAATTCCTCGAACAAGTCTTTGTTTGGAGTCATGTGCCAAGTGCAACCTGAATCCATAATCCACTCCTTCGTAGAGTCACTGCTTGAAACCACAAGAACATCGGATGATTCGATATCATCTTGAACAATGGCAGCATTGCCATTATCCTTACCTCCATGATCTTTCAGGCGTTCAGGGCACACCTTTCTTGTGTGACTTTCCTTCTTACAATGATAGCATCGAATGCCAGATGCTTAGCCACTGTAGGACTTCGACTGGCTTTTTCCCTTATTCTTGTCAAACTTACCATCCTTTTGTAAGAGTTTTCCTTTAACGGCCAAACCTTCACCAACAGTCGAAGGTTTATGCTCCTTTCGTTCGTTCGGGTCCTTTGAATATAGGGCTGATTGAACTTCTTCAAAGGTCAGGGACTCCCTTCCATACAAGAGAGTTTCTTTGAAGTGAGCATGTGATCGAGGCAAAGCGCACAATAGTAACATCGCTTGATCTTCATCATCGATCTTCACATCAATATTTTCAAGATCAAGAATCAGCTTGTTGAACATATCCAACTGCTCATCCAACAATTTGTCTTCAATCATCTTGAATGAATATAAAGCCTGCTTTAGGTAGAGTCGATTTACCAGCGATTTGGTCATATACAAACTTTCAAGTTTCGCCCAACCCTGATGTCGTCGTCTCCTTTGATACCTGTCGTAGAACCTTATCACCAAGGCTCAACAGAATTGCGTTGTGTGCTTTCTCGATCATAGTTGTCTTCTCCGCTGCCGTTAATGCAACATTCATGGCTGCCTCTCCTTTCAGCGCTTCCAAACAACCATGCTGAACCAGTAGGGCTTTCATCTTCAAGCGCCACAGACCGAAATCATTCACTCCAGTGAACTTTTCAATCTCATACTTTGTTGATTACATCTTCTCCACGCTCACCGCACCAATTTGTTGTGAAAAACGATGTCAAGAACAAAATATAATAGGAGTTAGGGAAGATGAGAAGAACACAAGAATTGGTTATAACTGCTATTCTTTTACTTTCTCTTAAAACAAGATTACAAGTTTACAAGAATAACAAATAACCTCTCTCACCCTAAATTAGGATTTGCAGCTTAGCAATGATGAGAGACTAGTATGTTATTTATAATAAAATTTACTAATGGGCTTTTTCCACAAGGCCCATTACACAAGCCAACTTAATAAACAAGCTAACTTAACAAATTAGGGTTTAAACACTAAAACCTAATTTAACATGCTAACAACCCTAGCATCTTCGACACAAGCATGTGAACAACCTTCGACTTCATGCTTAATCCTGTCGAACCAAGAAGCTATCCTTCGACCATACTAGAGTTCGATCCAATATCTCACATGGGCAAGTCCAAAAGTATGGGATAGCTGCAATGTGACTCGAAATGGGTCGTTCAACTACTGAGTATGTTCTTTCAAAGAAACCATAGGAGTTGTTTGATAGGAATTTGATAAATTTGCTAAGGATTCTTAAATTTTTGACCTTATGTCTTCATCTTTAAGTAATTGAACTAGTTCGTTCAACTTTTCTATGATTTCATCCTTCTTTGAGTTTTCTTGAAATTCATAAATACTCCCATCTCTTAATTTAAGGTTTGGATTAAATTTACAATTCTTAACTCTAAGATATTTGTTAGTAACATACGTTCCAATTTAATTTCTAACATTTATAAATTTAGAAGAACATTTATGAATGAAATCATCATATTCTTCGCCATTTATTTAGTGAGTAGGGATAAATGGACTGTTGATTAGAGTTTTCCACAATTCAAAATAAATACTCTGAATCAATATTCTAAATCTAGAATTCTATAATTCAAACCTAGCACCATTAAATGATTGAGGTGTGTTTAAGAAAGATATCTCGTCAAAAATGGTGATCAAAGTCATATTCCTCCTGAGATAATTAATCTATGAACAAGAGTTAGACTCTGATGTCACTTGTTGAACATGTGACTTCATACACAAGAGGGGGTGAATTTTGAGTTTTATAAAAACGATAGTTTGAAAACATTTTGTTATTATTTTTACAGTCTAAAACTATTTTTTTAAATAAATAACAGCGGAAGTAAATATGTGGAAAGTAAAGAGTTAAGGATAAGAGAAATGACATCAGATATTTACACAGGTTCAGTCAACAAGACTTAATCTTTTCCCTAAGATTTGATCTTGAAAGTATACAATAATTCTTAAGAGCTTTTAGTAGGATGAACTCTCAAACCCCCTTATACAATAAAAATAAGAAGATTCAGGCTAATTTCCAACCAAATAATGAAGGGTTAATAGGCATATACACCCCTGTAATGTTAGAGAATTTTGCTTTTCCCCCCTCCGTTGCCAAAGGCAGGTTTTGGCAACGGTTTTTTTAAAAAAAATCGTTGCCAAAACCTGCTTTTGGCAACGGAGGGTGTAACACCCCAAATCTACCCCGCAATAAAGAGGAATACCAGAGTACAAAATTTCAAGCAAACTGAACATAACGATTCGGAGCATCACATTTTAAACAACAAAATCACATACATATATCATGCTCAATCACTTAGATACATAACACACATGTAGGAGAACAATGTCGAAATCATTAATCATTGTCACCCAATCAAGTACTTGCATCGCAGCGGAAAATCATATGTCAACAACAATACAACTCATAATATCACGGCCAAACACGGCACGATACATCTAAAAAGTCTCAGCATAATATAAAGACAAGGTTTAACAAGGATAAACACAAGAAACCAAAACATAAACAAGTAATCCAACATTCCCCGAGTGCTACGTATCAGAGCATCGACACACACCGACTCGAGCTATAGGTACATGACTACTCCGCGTCATTACCTGCACGTTACCAACGGAGGGTAACATTCAAACAGAAAGGGTGAGATATCAATCATTATAAAGAAGCGTATGATAATATTCAAAGCGGAGAAATAATCATACATCGGTCACCACTTCTCAACATATATCACTTACTACTATTCACAACATTCAACATCTTACCGACAACAATAATATCAATCTCAATTAAGGCATACATAGTCATTTATCACATATACTCAACGAAACATCCGTCAAATTGACACAAGATAACGTTCATGTTATGCACACACAAATATTCAAATACGACTCGTCATACGACTTTACTTATGCAACTCGAACAATGCAAATGCATGTGGTACCATTGGAGTAAAACTCCCGTCTCAAACAATTGCCATTGGGCCGTCTCAAACATTCGCCACAAGGGCCGTCTCAAACATTTGCCACTAGGGCCGTCTCAAACAATGCAATGAATGTGACTCAATGATGCACATTCACAATCACACTTCACGACATAATCGACTCGAACAACACAATCCACGTAAGCGACATGATCAACTTAAGCGACATAATCAATTCCGGATATCCAATGTCAACAAAATCCAATTCAAGAAGATTCCAAGAGTATTCAAAGTTATACAAAGCATATTCTACGGCAAGACATCAATTAAGGCTTCACGTAGGTTCAAACGGCACTTAAAAAGGAGTTACGGTTCAAAAGATACAGCATTTCAAAGTTTAGGAAAAGTTCTGCAAAACAGGGTTCGCGGCGCCAACAGGGTTCGCGGCGCGAACTGAGTGAATCAAATATTTTCTAAGGTTCTGCCAAGCAGTTCCGGCGCGCACAAGGGTTCGCGGCGCGAACTGAGCGAATCCAAAAATCTCCAACTTTCTGCCAAGGGGTTCGCGGCGCGCACAAGGGTTCGCGGCGCGAACTGGCGATTTTTCAGAAAATCCCAAACACAGAAAACAGCACACGAAACCCACCCCAAAACCCCTAAACTCAACCCAATCAAGTTGGAAAACATCAAACATCACGAGCAACCCCAGAATACATGGTATAAACACAAATACAACACATATTATGGGTCTTATAACATCATAACATCAATTTAAACACATTTCAAATCATCAAATCAAGCATTTGTTCATGGACCTTAACATCTCTACACACAACTTCCATGGATGCAACATACAATTAAATCCCACCCAAAACATCATCATACATCCCTTTAGCATGAAAGAATCCCACCCTTACCTTATGTTTGGATTGAAGACAACTCTAGCTTCAACCTTGAGATTCCCCTCTTTCTCTTCACTCTACTCTTCTCTTCTTTCACCAAAAACCCCAAAATGAACTTCTAATTTCTATTTCCTCTAAAACCCTTGTTTTAGTTAAACCCTTACTATCTTAAATTACTAATGGGCTCTAACTAACACCCCTCACTTACTAATACTACCTTAAGCCCAATAACTCTCCTAATTTATTAACTTATATTATTCACTAACAATTCCCAAATAAAACAACATAAAATCAATTAAACATATAATTAACACATAATGCACAATTAATTCACATAAATAAATAATTAAAGAAAAACGGTCGTTACAGAGGGGGGAAAAGCAAAATTCGCTAACATTACAGGAGTGTAAATGCCTATTAACCCAATAATGAACAACAAAGAGAAACTGTTAGTCTTTCTTCCAAACATGAACTTGCAAAGAGAAACAATCAGTCTTTCTTCCATACATGAACTTGAAACAGTTAGTCCCTTAGCTAAACCAAGATTTTCTTCGCACTTATATCTATTTATTGTTACTACCCAATCGATTGGATTAAGCCTCCAAACAATTAGAAGCTTTAAATTATGGGAGATAGTCGTTTTTTATAGTCGTTGTATTTATTTCCCAACCACCTAGATGTTGTTGTGTGCGCCAAATTTCAAATATTTGAATTTTGAGGGTATTCTATCGATTGAGCCATGACGGCAATCGATTGGTTAGGATATTTTCAGCATTTGTGATTTTGGGCCTTGTGTTGGATTTGCTTTTACTTTCTCTTTTGCACCCCTGCCTAGTTTATTTGCACCGCTTCTCTATAAATGACTAGAAAGCTAGTTTATTTGGTTAGCAAAAATATTTTAATTGATGAGTGAAATTAAGCGCATTATTTTGAAAGATTAATCAAAGTTTCTCGATTATTTTAAATTTAAAGTTGTGTACTACCTCAAATATCAAGAAGCCTTGATAAAAATTTCCCTCTTTTAAGGGAACACCAGTACATTATGGTGTCTCATTCTCTATGAATCCTTGGATACGAGAGTTGGTTAAATAACGAGATAGATATGTCTATCATAGATATATACACTCAACCTACTATGAGGTTAGTTCATCATTAAGGATCAATTTGTTTTGATCACCATCATTGATATCCACCATCATCGATCATTCCTAGATCAGAGACTTTGAATTTATAAACCATTGTATACTCAAGAGTATACTATTTGCTTTGCATTACTTCATTTAAAACGTCCTAAGGCTTAGAGTGGTAAAGCATCCATGCAAAACATATTAGTGTTTCATCTTTGGCACCTAAAATTTATTGGGTCCAAATGCGTTAGTTCTTCTAGAAGGTCTAGGATTATTACCTTTAGACCTTTTTAACTTATCAAAACAAAATGAGCCTTAAATGGGCAAATTTGTTGCAACATAAGCATTTATAAACGAGTCGATTCTTCCTATTTAATCCTTTACTAGTTGTTTTATCTAATTTAAAGCCTAGTCCACTTTTATTTAAGGAAGGTCTTTGACTTGATAAGATCAAGTAAAGGTTTTCTTTGCCCTAAGTAAATTTACTTAGGGTTTCATGTAGGTTTGTCACTTCCTTTTTCAACGAGACACAGGTCTCACAAGTTTCAATTGAATTTCTAATATTAGCAATTTCGAACTTACGCATTTTATTACTTTCTTAGAGAAACTCTAAATACTCCTTATGGTATAAGTTATGTTTTTTAAACTTATCATTTTCCTTAATTAACTAGCACTTATTTTAAACTAGCGCTTGTAAAGATGGCTTACCACATAATTATATTCCTTGTAAACAATTTTCAAGTAAACCTCATCTTCTTCGTTGGAAAGGATTCTTATATGGTTCTCCCTAAGGTTGATTATTCTTCATATGTGGATGCTTCATTTTCTCCTCTTTTAAATATTTCATTTGACGATGCCTGTTCTTCATACCCCCCCCATAGAAGAAGTTCATTTATTCGATATTGAATCTTCCAAGAATCATTCAACTACTGAGTGTGTTCTTTCGATAGAAACCATGGGAGTTTGTTTATAGGAGTTTAATTAATGTGTTAAGGATTCTTCAGTTTTAGAGCTTATGCCTTCATTTTTATGTAATTGAACTAGTTCGTTCAACTTTTCTATGATTTCATCCTTCTTTGATTTTTCCTAAAATTCATAAGTACTCTCATCTCTTGATTTAAGGATTGGATTAAATTTCCAATTATTAACTCTTAGATATTTATTAGTAACAAACGTTCCAATATAATTTTTAGCATTTCTAAAATTTGAAAAATAATTATGAATGAAATCTTCATCTTC
>NC_081180.1:236522822-236622222 GCF_029867415.1 Vicia villosa | reverse complement strand
ATTATGAAAATAATTATACAAATAATTAAAACTTAAAAAGAAAATTATTCAAAATATGTACAAAATTAGTTTATAATATATAAACAATATTTAACACAAAGAACAATTTTTTTATGATTTTTTGATTGGTTAGAATAATTAAAAAGCCAATATATAGATATATACTAATTAATTATGCAAAATATTGAAATTATGAAGAAAAATAAAATATTTTTATTTCATAAAATAGTATATTATTTTAGAAGTATAAAAATATTTTTTGTGTATTTTTTGGATTTTTAAAACTATTTTTAATTAATTTAACAAAGAAATTAAAATAAAATAGAAAATAAAATAGAAAATAAAAGGATACTGATCCTGTATGGAAATTAAGTGAGGGAGTATGATATGCGTGCGTGTTCTGAGGCGTTGGATGAGTTGATGGATGGATCAGAAGGCCCAGATGGTGAGGGACCATAGCACGTGGAACACCTGCAAAACACTGAATTCCAAGTCAGTTTAAAAAACACGCGCGCGCCTCCCAGCGAATCAGAGGGCGCCACGCATCATCTTCAACCTTCAGATGGGTTTTTACACCGTTCATTTGCAGGTGGTGTAAAAAACCCAATCTTTTACACCTGGTAATAATAGCGAATACAAGCAAACGTGAGTATAAATTTGGCGCGATGGTATGGTTGAGTTCGTATTGTTCATGCGAACTCAATGGTACTATTCAGAACCTGTAATTTTGCCTAATTTAGAAAACCCTAATTTTGGGATGAAGAACCCTAAAATGGTGGTTTCGTGTATACGCATCTAAAACTTAATTAAAGCTCCAGAAATGATCTACACCTCAAACCAAACTCAATAGTATGTCTACATCTTGTTAAACATGTGTGAATAGCCAGATACGAATTAATTTTAGTTTGAACAACTTTTGACCTGTGTAGCTCGATTCAGTGAGTTTCAAGGCTTGTAATTGATTGAGATAGTTTCAGTGATGTTCAAGGAAGGTGTATGAATGCTTAGTTTGTATTGAAATGAGCAGAAATTACAAATTCGAATTTGAGTTTTCTTTGAATTTTTTCAAGTGATTACAAAGGTGTTATGCTTAGCTTTGCTTCTGAACTCGTCCCCCTTTTGTTGCTGAACTAAGATAGCTTATTTATAAGCCATGTGTGCTTAGAATTGAAGCTAATATGTAGCTAGTTGCCTTTGTTGAAATCTTGCATTTTTTAATATTAAAAAAGCTTGAATTCTTGACCAAGTCACCTTGCCTTCAATGCACCTGCCTTGCCCTTTACTTCTCTGCAGAAAGATGAAGATTCTTTGGGGTGAGTCATGCTTGATTTGTAAGCTACCATTTATCCATGCATTTTCCTTTTAATTTTAATCTTAAAGTAAGATAAAATCATGCAAAAATGGATAAAAAAAGGTATGGGCTTAGTCTTGGTCGTGGGAGGCCCATATCATCATGGAAATGATGTTTGAATGCTGAAAACTTGGCCCCATTTGGAAAAAATGCCATTTTGAACAATGTTGATTTCATGTATTTTCCCAAAATTTAGCCAACTTCAACAAGGTGTAAATCCTTCAATTTTTGTCATATGAAGGAGATCTTGCAATTTTTGGAAACCTCAAAGAGTCCTCTAACCAATGCCTTTGGTCTCATGTCAAAATGATTTTTGAAGCTCCTTGTGTGTCCTTTTGAAAAAAGTGTCTTTTTGTTGACTTTGAAAATGACCTGTAATGTCTTTGATCATATTTTTCAAATGGTGAATCCAATGACCATGGGATCAATGGCATTTGAAAGATAATTGAATTTCCTTCAAAACAAGCTTTGGTTTGAATTTTTTGGATGAAGGATGAGAGAGTTATGATCAGTCAAAGTTGAGTTGACTTTTCAGGCAAAAACCCTAATTTTGAATCTTAGGGTTTTGTTGATTTTTGATCTTTCCTTGATGAATTATGATCATCCAATGATCAAATGATGAATCCTTTGACAAAATATGGACTTTGACAAAAAATTTCATTTTTGACTGTCTGTTGACTTTTTTGGTCAAACGGGTCGTCTGTTGACTGTTTGAGCTGCTGACGGTGCGTCTGAGTGAATTGAAGTTTGAAAATTTGTATGATGGTACTTTGAGATATATGGATGTGTATGAAATCCATTTGAGCTCTCAAAAACTTGTTTCTCCTGTAAAAACAAGAAAACCCTAGTCAGGGACTGTTTATGTAGGAGACAGTTAAGCGTACCTGATTTTTGTGCAGTGTTGAGTCTCTGCTAATCGCGTGATATTCAGAGGACTTCTAGAACAAAAATCTTGGAATTTTGAATTGTGAAAGATTGATTTGATTGATGGTACAAAACACTGAGAATTGTACTGCCAGCAGTTTGGCTGTCAACTGACTGTTCAGGTATTGATGTAGCAGTTAGAGTGAAAAATCAACAATCAAAGTTAATTTTCTTTTTTGTTGTTTTTTTGTTTTTGTTTTATGTGAAAAATGAAAGTTTATTTACATGACTTGTTAGAAAAACACAGACATAATAAATAACTAATATTTACGGTATGCGGGCAAAATTACCGATAATAACCCTGAAAATCATTTAATGCACAGAAATAGGAATATTTGACTGGCAGAAAACACACAAAATATTATCTTAGTAATTAAGCAATATTATGACAAATAGTACAACATTTAATACTGACAGTACAAATATCACATACTATATTGAAAAGTACGACGAATAAACGGTACATTTAAGAAATAAGAAATACGGCAAATTTTAAGAATGACGATTAATGACCCATGCTATGAACAATAACATGTAGATGATTGGGAGTGCAACCATTGCAGGTCCACACTCTTCAGGACTATGCAGGCAGAAGAAAGTCATTATCACCGTAGCAATGGTGATGACTGTAAGAAACAGTGTCTCTATCCTCTTTGCCATTCTTGTCAGGGAAGAAGAGAAAATAGATATGAGATAGGAATTTGAAAGATGAGTTGGAATTTGATGTGAGATTTTATGGAAGAAAATGAGAGGTATTTATAGAATGGAAAGAAAGAAAGAGACGTTGGGGAATGATGTGATTCCGTACAAAAGGAAAATTTGAGTGGAAGTAAGATTTGAAAGAAAGTGTATGATAGTGTTGGAAAAAAGAGAGATTTGATTTTTGAAAAAGAGATTTGAAAAGATTTTTGCAAATAATGGAATATAGTACAAAAATTAGTGGGAAACAAAAGATAATAATAATCTACTTGTTACCAGTACAGTCTGAGTTTCCTGATTCTGCGCCTGCAAAAAGATTTAACTCTGTACCAATTGTGTCAGTACCATTTATCTGTAAATAAATAAATAGCATGTGTGAAGTAATACACAGTATTTGGTGTTTGCGTAAGAATAAATTCAACTGCAAGCCAAATTACTGTATAAGAAAAATTCTAAAAACTAAGTATTTCATATGTCAGGATATTTGTTGAAATAAAAATCCATGATTATATGAGACCCTTAATTTTCAGATTGGAGTTTTCTTGAAAAATATGTGGGCAAATTTTGGGGTATAACACTTGTGTTTTGGTGTTAGTCGATGAGTGCATTGTATGGGCATTGCATCTCGTTGTCGTTGTTGTGTTTTGGTTGTTTTGCTTTTAGCTAGAGTAATTCGTTGTTTGGCGCTGATTGTGTCGTTGCTTTCGTGGCTTGATAGTTGGTTAGTCGGAGGCAAGGGCGTATCCAAGTTTGTTTGTGTTTGGGATATTTCCGAGGACGGAAATCTTCTAAGTGGGGGAGAGTTGTAACGCCCGGAAAATAAGTATATACTTGATTTGGACGTTTGTGACGTTTATTGGAATTGTACCGTTTTTGGAGTTGTTTCAGTCGGTATTAGTTCGGGATGGCGGACTAATATTTAATTGAAGGTTTTCATATTTTTGGTACCGGAAATATTATTAAGGTAATATTCCGCGTTTTGGGGCGTTTGAACGATATTTGAGCGTAAGGGCATTTTGGTCATTTCCGCGGGATAGATATTTTCTTTATAAGAAAGAAATATTGTGAGAAGGGAAAGGGATGGAAAGAAAGAAGAGAAAGAAAGAGAAGAGAGAAAGGAGAAGAAGGAAAAGAGGAGGAAAAGTGGAGATTGATGGATTCTCAACCGAATCGATTGCCGATCGTCACAATAGCAAGGTAAGGGGGTGAATCTAATTTATCTTGGATGTATGATTCTTATAGTCTTGTTCTTGTTCTTGTTCTTCTTGTTCCAATTTCCACAATTTTCTTGTGTGATCTTTGTTTGATCTAAGTTTGTTTGAGAATGATTGTATGATGAATAAATGATATCCTTGTTGTGTTGTGGTGATTGATCATGTTTGTTTTCCTTTTCTATGGCTTGATTGAGTTTGTATAAAAAGTTAGGTTTTGAGATAGATTGATGAATCAACCATGAAAAGTTTGATGTTAGGTTGTTTCTATGGTTTGTATGTGTTGTATTAGTGTTATAATGATGTTTGGGAGTGGTTTTAGTGGGTATAAGGGGCTTGGAACAGTTCTGGTGCGTTCTGGTTTTTTCTGGGTTTACGCAGGTCCGCTGAGCGGAGGTGGGTCCGCTGAGCGGAGGTTCTGTTGCAGAAATTTCTCTGCGAAGGTCCGCTGAGCGGAGCTGAAGCGGATGACAGCTTTTTCTGTTTTTCCAAAACTTTGAAACTTCGTAACTCTTGAACCGTAACTCCGATTTTGTCGCCGTTCGAAGCGTTGGAAAGCTAACGCAATAACCTATATTATTATCTAATTAAATGATTCATAGGATGTAGTATCCCATTATTTTTATTAGGATCAAGTGATGAGTTGTGTAGTATGTTCAATTATCCAAACTTTGAAACCTTGTAACTTTTGATCCTTAGCTCCGTTTCGTACGCCGTTCGAAGTGTTAGGAAGCTAGTTGGATGTTCTATATGATAGTATAGGCTTGGTTAGCTTGTTATTAATTGGTTATGAGGTGTTGTTGATGAAAACACATAATTGTTTATATGTGCGATATGATTGGTAAATAATCATAGTGCTTGGTTGTAATTGATAATGATGTGTTGTGTGAATGTTATCGTAATGGTACGAGGTATGTGATTAGTTGTCGATAACATGAGATCATGTTCATATGTGTTATTTATTGATGAAGTTGTGGGCCGATGGCCAATATTAATTTGATGTGTATAAGTGTGTTATACGTTCATCTATGCCGATGTGGCCAGTATGTTTGAACGGTGAATGTGTGCTGTGTGCTTATTAATGCCTGTGTGGTAATTATGGTGTGATGTAATTGATAACGATGTTATTAATTGGTGATGTATCCTTTTGGATAGAATATAAACGGTGTAACGTGGGTATGTGACCGTGTTATATTGTTGATGATGTTGTTGTCGTGTAATAGAGTCATATATTTGCACAGCATAACATTTCATTACGTTAATGGCGGAATGCTATTAGCAGGTGGCCTGAATTGGCAATTATTACCAGTGGGGGCTTAATGCTCGGTAAAAAGGTGTATTTGCCCGAGTGGCAAGAGGTCATCAGTGGGGGCTAAATGCTCGATGACGTTTAGTCGTAGCTTGATGCTCGACAAAGGTGTATTTTCCTGAGGGAAAGAAGTCCCAGCATAATGCTCGGCAAAGGTGTATTTGTCATAATGACAAGGGGAGTTTTACTCCGGATTTGGTACCACATGCATATGCATAGTCGAGTCTCATTCATCATTGTCTATCTGTATAATTTATGTTAGCATTCATGTGTCACATTACTTATATATTGATTGTGGTTGAATGAGTGGATTACTTTGTTGTATGATTCTTGATGATACTTGTTGGCATTACTATAATTGTCATGCTTTCATTATGAATTATATTCTCACCCTTCTGCTGATTTGATGCTTGAGTGGCATCCTGCAGATTAGCCGCTTTGGAAGTCTTTTGGAAGAGGTAGTTCTCCAGTTGGTCTTGTCGGTCGCTCTGATATGTAACACTGGGTAGTCGGGAGTCTGTTGTTATTTATTTGTATATGACTCTTTTGAACATGTATATGTGATAACGTGCCATTGTATATTGTAAACACTTTATTTTGGAAAACTCCTCTTTGAGAGTGAGAGCTATACGTATATATATATATATATATATGTTCATATCTTCCGTGTGTTATGTATCATGTTATTGGCAGGTGTGTAAGCTTTTGACATCGGTGATGTCCGTTTGTTTTCAAGGTGTTTGTTTGGTTACTTAGTGTAACATCCTAATTGTGTTGTATGAAATTTTAAATACTCTGATATTTTCTTGCCTAAATGCTTTGGGTAGAATTGGGGTGTTACACTCATCAACGCGGTTCTAAACGCTATTCCTACTTTCTCTATCTCTTTTTATAAAGCTCCGAAGAAGATCATTCAAGAGATAAGAGAGATTCAAAGCAATTTTTTGTGGAGTGGTGACACGAATAAAAGAAGTATACATTGGGTGAGGTGGGAGATTGTGTACAAACCAAAGGATAAAGGAGAATTGGGGGTTAGGGATGTAAGAGAGACAAATAGGGCGCTCCTTCTTAAATGGAAATGGCGAATTCTTACGGAGAAAGATGCAATATGGAGGATATTCATTGATTTGAGGTATCTCAATCCCAAAATCAAGGCGCAAGCAAACAACGGAGATATCATTATTCAAGGCGATTCCATATGGTGGAGGGATGTCATGAAAAATAATGTGAAAATGGGAGGTTTAGAGGAAGGCTTTTCTAGTTGTGTCAACTGTCTCTTAAAGAATGGTAAAAACATTCATTTCTGGGATAGTATTTGGTTGGGAAATCAAACAATTCGTGAATCTTTTTCACGTTTGTCTGATTTATCAACCAAAAAACTGTCATCGGTAGCGGAGATTTATCACGCACAGGATGAAGAAGCTTCCGGGTCTGAGAACAGCTTTTTCGGCCAGAATTCTTCCACTGTACAAGGGCCGGTACAGACCATGGCAGCAACAAGACGGGATTCGGTTCAGCAACAGTGGCGGAAGACGTTTTCGTTTGGAACTTGAATCCTAATGGAGATTTCACGGTTTCTAGTGTCTCTTTGCTGGTGGAGGAATCTAAAGAACCTGCTTGGACTTTATCTATTGTTGGCTGGATGAAAGTTATATGGTCCTTAAAAATACCAATTAGAATACAGGTTTTTTCATGGAGGTTCATGGCTGAAAAACTTCCTCTAAAAGACCTGTTGATCAAAAGGGGAGTCTCAAATATTACTTTGGTTAACTGTTTATTTTGCGAGGTACATCCGGAGAATCAGAACCATATGTTTTTCGACTGTTCGGTGGCAAAAACGATTTGGAGAAGAGTCTATGTTTGGTTGGGGTCTGATTCTATACTCTCTTTTTTCGAGTTTTTGTATTTTGGTTCTATCCAAGAGAAGGTGAAGATTTTCAGCATCAAGAACAAGATTAACACCATTAGGATTTCAACTATATGGAGTCTTTGGACTATGAGAAATGCCATGGTCTTTAAGAATAAACCTTATAGTTTTGATATAGTTTTTAATAATGTAATCTTTTCTTCTTGGAGATGGTTGTCCTTAAACCAACCTTTGTCCAATTGTAGTTTTTATGATTGGTACAAGGTTCCTTTGTCATGCTATAGTACTGATTAGTGTCGTTTGACGTAAGGGTTGCACCCCTAGTGCGATTTCTTAATTATTAATTGCTTATTGAAAAAAAGAACACATATTACATTATTATTATTATCATTATCATTATCATTATTATTATTATTATTATTATTATTATTATTATTATTATTATTATTATTATTTTTGATAATAATTAATTATTATCATTTGCAGAGGAAATTATGGAAGCAGCTGAGGGAGCAATGATGGAAGCAACAACGGAATCTTATATGGTGGTGGCAGGATTTTCTATGGTGGCGACGGTGCTGGTAAATCCCTCACAGTGTGGTGGGTGAGGACACACATGTACTCCATGAAAATCAGACAACAATGAAAAAACACAACAATCATCATGACAAAAACCCTTTTCATTTTTTTTAACTGTAAACAAGTTTTGAATGACTATGAGGTAAATAGGAGGAGAGTATTTATAGATAAATGGGACGGGATATTCATGTAAGAAACCAACTAATCATATGCCAAAATTTATTCCTTTCTTCTTCTAGCTCAGCACAAATCAAAATATTAAAGAAAAAGGACGTCTTATAAAAGAAAACCTTGACCCACTGATCACATGACAAAGTTAATTGCCTTGCCTTCTTCTTCTTCTTGCAGAACATTTGTCAAATTTTTTTTAAAAAGGACTTCTAATAAAACAAAACTTGGACCCAAGCCTATTTTTAATCACAAAACACAGTTTTATCAATAATTTTCTTCAACCCATCAAAATCATCAATTTTCTTCTAACATTCAAAAACCATAACTATATTTTCTAAAAGTGCCAATCAATAGTTTTTGAAAAATATAGAATTTACAATCCTTCTTCATCTCTTCATGTTCCAGAAAAATAGAGATTTTATAAAAAAAATGCATATTTTCAAGAAAATGCACAAACAATAGTTTTCAAGAAACAAAGAATTTACAGTACTTTCCTCATCCCTAATATACATTAGGTATTGATTGCCACTTCATCAAGAAACCTGTAAAATTAGGCTTTCCTTCACAGTAACAGTTAACAACATGTAACGTAATATAATTCATCATAATTTCTCATCAACATACTTCTAAGTTTGAATACACACCTAGTCTAACAATTCTACAATTAGTTGGTAGGTTTCTAAATTTGTAATCTTCTACAATGCTTCATAATCCAACATATGGTTTCTCTCTCTAAAATTCTTCTATAATGCATTGTTGTGGTTTTTTCCTTGTTGTCTGTTTTTCAAGGAGCACATGTGTGTCCTCACCCACCACATTGTGAGGAATTTACCACCACCACCATAGAAGATTATGCAACCACCATAGAAGATTTTGTTGTTGTTTCCACCATTGCTCCATCTGTTGTTTCCTCCATTGCCTCCGCAAATGATAATAATTAACTATCATCCAAAATGATAATAAGAGTGTAATATGTGTTCCTATAATGAGTTTACATCGTAAATAAACTATTTTATCCCTTTGTTTAGAATTCCTGTTATTCTTCTCTTATGTGATTTTGTCTTTAAGATTAATGTGATAACATATTATTAAGTTTATTGTGTGAATACAAGATTACACTCTAAGATGTTTTTGATTTATGGCAAACTCAAATGAGCATCCAAACAACAAGGAGGAATCGGAAAAGCAAAGCATTTAATCACTCATGAAAGCACAGGATGATCTACTATGCATAAAGGTCGACTCAACACAAGCTAAACAAGAAAAATGCAGAAAATCAGCAGTTAGGTCGACCTACTGTCAACCCAGGTCGACCTAAAATGAAGAAAAAGCCATATACTGCTGCTAGGTCGACTCACAGACCATTTAGGTCGACGTAAAATGAAGAAATCTTCATATCAGTCTGCTAGGTCGACCTACATAACAACTAGGTCGACCTAATCTGAGAAAATGTTCCCAGAACGCATCAGAAGAGGATTCTGGTCGACCTACTCCTTCAACAGGTCGACCTAACTGGGAGCAAAATTCTGCAAGCTCTGCTAGGTCGACCTAAGCACTACAAGAGGTCGAACTAACTGATCAAGAATGCCAAAAATTCTGGTTCTTTCATCTCCAACTGTTATGCAATCATATATATTGTGCAAGGCTTAATTATTCAAAAACACCAACGACTGAAAGATACCCAAACGCTTCTCATCTTCGTTCTTCATCATCTCCAACACAATTACACATAATCATTCTTGCGTTGCGGGTTAGTGATGAGTTCGATAACGTCCATGGAACGGAATTGAAGATTCCTAGTGGGTGAAGGTTTGTGGGGTTTGTTGGTGAATAAAATCTGCGGGTTTTGTCCTCCACGACGGGTGGTTCTTGGGGGTTTTTATCAAGAGGCGTTCATTGAGGATTCGGCTGAGTGTAACGATTGAGGAACAGGGAGTTCAAGGAATCAAGACACTGCAGAAGGGAATCGAAGTGAAGCTCTTGGATAACCTTGATCTTGGTCAAGATTAAGGGGGAAGAAGATTCAAAGGATCGACATAATTGGTTTATCGTTTATCGCTTTGTTATCTTCTTTGTATATACTACTTTCAACATTAATGAAAGATTACCCAATTTCAATTTGGAATTGGGGGCAGACGTAGTCGTAGCGAGGACGATCGACGAACTGCCTAAACAAATATCGTGTTCTTGTCGCTTTTACTTTTTCATTTACATTCTGTTCATATTTGGTTATAATAGCAAATTGATCAACGATTCGAGTGTTAAGATTGTGAGCTAAGAACGTTCATAAACATCACAATCCATCACACATTGAATTACCTTCAATTTGATCATTATCACCAAGTGTTTGTATATTTGTTTCTATCACTCTTACTACATTGCAAACATTGTCCATCATACAAAAAGTTAATCTGATTTTCAATAAGAGAAACGCTTTGATTCTGCAACATATACTCTTATCATTCAATTCAAGTCCTTGACTGGTTTTTAAACACATATATAATCTTTTCGATAGCGGTTCGGAATAGACGCGAGTCGATTCAGAATCACTTCCGCTGAAAAGTCGTTTAAATCCGTAAAACTGTGAACGATCTATTCACCCCCCTCTAGATCCTAAGGCCAGCGTCTAACAAGTGGCATCAAGAGCTCTGGTTTATTCCGTGCTACGTGAAACACTTATTTGAAAGATGGCTTCCGGACCTAAAGGGGCTCATAATAGAGCTCCAGTTTTCAACGGCGAAAACTACGGCTATTGGAAGGATTGTATGTGTGTCCATATCAATGCAATTGATAGGAACATCTGGACAGCTATTGTCAATGGTCCATTTCAGATCACTATGACAAATGCAGCTGGTGCAGTTGTTCCAAAACCAGAAGATACTTGGAATGCTGAAGATGAAAAGAGATATGCATACGATTGGAAAGCGAGAAACATTCTAATCTCAGCTCTAGGAGTTGATGAATACTATCGCGTTTCCTATTGTAGATCAGCTAAAGCTATGTGGGACACATTGCAAGTTGCCCACGAGGGAACGGATGATGTCAAACTAGCTAGGATCAATACGCTAACTCAAGAGTTCGAACTTTTCCATATGGAAGATGGTGAAACCATCGAAAGCATGCAGAAAAGATTCGTTCACCTGAAAAATCGATTAAATTCTCTTGATAGACCTGTTTCCAATGCAGTTGCTACTAACAAAATCTTAAGGTGTTTGAACAGGGAATGGCAACCCAAAGTTACAGCAATTAAGGAAGCAAATGATCTCAACACTTTAGACATTACCACTCTTTTTGGTAAACTAGAGGAACATGAACAGCATCTTAAATGCCTTGACATACTAAGAAAAGAGACATTATGTTTAAGGGCTTAAGAGTAAACAACATCTACATGCTAAAGCTGATGAGGGCATATTCCTTGGTTACTCACAATCTAGCAAAGCATATCTGATATATAATAAGAGATTACTTATAGTAGAAGAGTCAGTACACGTGTCTTTTGATGAATCTTATGCAAAATATGTCGAGAAAGGTCTTTCATTTAATGGTGCAGGTCCATCCACTGAAGACATTGTCAAGGATAAGTAAGACGAGGATGAAAGTATTGTAAAGAAAGATGCTGAGGGAGAGAAAGGCGAGTCTCACAATGAAAATGAAAAAGAAAGCATCTCAAACAATGAAGAACTTCCCAAAGCCTGGACAAATGTGAAAGATCATCCAATTGACAATATAATAGGAGACATCTCAAGGGGCGTTACAACACGCTCAAAGATAAGTAACTTCTGTCATCATTTTGCTTTTGTTTCACAAGTTGAGCCGAAAAATGCTAAGGATGCATTACTTGATGAGCATTGGCTAATGGCCATGCAAGAAGAATTAAACCAATTTAAACGGAATGATGTTTGGGACTTAGTCCCTCATCCGGGAGATCATCAAGTAATAGGCACTAGATGGGTTTTTCGTAACAAACTTGATGAAAACGGCGTTATTACTAGAAACAAAGCTAGATTAGTTGCCCAAGGTTATAATCAAGAGGAAGGTATTGATTATGAAGAGACATACGCTCCTGTAGCACGTCTCGAAGCTATTCGTCTCTTACTTGCTTATGCTTGTTCTAAAGACTTCAAACTATTCCAAATGGATGTTAAAAGTGCCTTTCTAAATGGCTATATAAATGAAGAAGTCTATGTTGCTCAGCCACCTGGCTTTGAGAATTACATGTACCCAACTCATGTCTATAAGCTGAAACGTGCTCTATACGGTCTTAAACAAGCCCCTCGGGCTTGGTACGAACGTTTGAGCAAGTTTCTCCTTAGTCAAGGGTACTCTAGGGGTAAAGTTGACACTACTCTCTTTATTAAAAGAAAAGATAAAGATATTCTCTTAGTCCAAATTTATGTAGATGACATTATATTTGGGTCGACTAATGCAAAACTTGTCAAAGATTTTTCTAAGCTTATGCAGAGTGAATTTGAGATGAGTCTCATGGGTGAGCTAAATTTCTTCCTTGGCCTACAAATCAAGCAACTCAGTCATGGAACGTTTGTGAATCAAACTAAATACTGTACGGAGCTGCTCAAAAAATTTGGAATGAGTGAAGCAAAAGAAATTGACACACCTATGGCAACAAATACTAATCTAGACAAAGATGAGAAAGGTAAAGAGGTTGACGTAAAATTATACCGAGGTATGATAGGTTCACTATTGTATCTTACTGCCTCAAGACCAGACATCATGTTTAGTGTGTGTATGTGTGCAAGATATCAATCTTGTCCAAAAGAATCTCACTTGAAAGCCGTCAAAAGAATTCTGCGATACTTACGTGGAACTACTACATATGGCCTATGGTATCCAAAGGGAAATGAGTGTCATTTGGTAGGATTCTCTGATTCAGATTTTGCTGGCTGCAAATCCGATAGAAAAAGCACCAGTGGAACGTGTCATCTATTCTCAAATTCATTAATAAGTTGGCATAGCAAGAAACAAGTATCGGTTGCATTATCTACTGCTGAGGCAGAATATGTAGCTGCTGGAAGCTGCTGTGCACAAATATTATGGCTCAAGCAACAACTTCTTGACTTTGGTATTAAGCTTGATCGCATACCTATCATGTGCGACAACACAAGCGCCATAAACTTGAGTAAAAATCCTGTCTTACACTCTCGTACCAAACATATTGAAATAAGACATCACTTTCTACGAGATCATGTAGAGAAAGGAGACGTTACTTTTGAACATGTAGAAAGCAAGAAGCAACTAGCTGACATCTTCACCAAACCTCTAGCAACGGAGCAATACTTCAACATTCGTAGGGAATTAGGGATACTCGATATCTCTAATTTGGGCTAATTACGTTTGTTCTCTCTTAATATTATTCCTTTACTTTATATATATATATATGTTCTCTCTTGCTAACATTTTTCTTAGCATAAAGGTAGTTCATCATCTAGCCAGGCGTCATTCCACAGTGATTAAAGGCTGCCATTAAAGTTGAGAAAGCGGTAACGTTATTGTTGTTCACTTCCAAAAATATTATTGATACTATAATATGCTATCAATCAACATGCTTATAGTGACTTCATACATATATCGCTCTTGCTCATTTGACTCTCATGTTATAACTGACTACCTTTTATGAATGCTAGCATTTTATCTATGGTTCTCCTGTTACTCTCCTATTCTCTTGTTTTCTCTTTTTGATGTTGACAAAGGGGGAGAAAGATGCTGAGTGCTGAGTGTACGGGGGAGCTTTGTGGAGAGATTGCTTGGTTGAGAAATAGATGCTGGATGTACGGGGGAGCCTTGTTGAGTCTGTGTCACTTACTACCAAAGCTTTTGACTATTGGTTTTCCATCATCAAAAAGGGGGAGTATGTGAATACAAGATTACACTCTAAGATGTTTTTGATTTATGGCAAACTCAAATGAGCATCCAAACAACAAGGAGGAATCGGAAAAGCAAAGCATTTAATCACTCATGAAAGCACAGGATGATCTACTATGCATAAAGGTCGACTCAACACAAGCTAAACAAGAAAAATGCAGAAAATCAGCAGTTAGGTCGACCTACTGTCAACCCAGGTCGACCTAAAATGAAGAAAAAGCCATATACTGCTGCTAGGTCGACTCACAGACCATTTAGGTCGACGTAAAATGAAGAAATCTTCATATCAGTCTGCTAGGTCGACCTACATAACAACTAGGTCGACCTAATCTGAGAAAATGTTCCCAGAACGCATCAGAAGAGGATTCTGGTCGACCTACTCCTTCAACAGGTCGACCTAACTGGGAGCAAAATTCTGCAAGCTCTGCTAGGTCGACCTAAGCACTACAAGAGGTCGACCTAACTGATCAAGAATGCCAAAAATTCTGGTTCTTTCATCTCCAACTGTTATGCAATCATATATATTGTGCAAGGCTTAATTATTCAAAAACACCAACGACTGAAAGATACACAAACGCTTCTCATCTTCGTTCTTCATCATCTCCAACACAATTACACATAATCATTCTTGCGTTGCGGGTTAGTGATGAGTTCGATAACGTCCATGGAACGGAATTGAAGATTCCTAGTGGGTGAAGGTTTGTGGGGTTTGTTGGTGAATAAAATCTGCGGGTTTTGTCCTCCACGACGGGTGGTTCTTGGGGGTTTTTATCAAGAGGCGTTCATTGAGGATTCGGCTGAGTGTAACGATTGAGGAACGGGGAGTTCAAGGAATCAAGACACTGCAGAAGGGAATCGAAGTGAAGCTCTTGGATAACCTTGATCTTGGTCAAGATTAAGGGGGAAGAAGATTCAAAGGATCGACATAATTGGTTTATCGTTTATCGCTTTGTTATCTTCTTTGTATATACTACTTTCAACATTAATGAAAGATTACCCAATTTCAATTTGGAATTGGGGGCAGACGTAGTCGTAGCGAGGACGATCGACGAACTGCCTAAACAAATATCGTGTTCTTGTCGCTTTTACTTTTTCATTTACATTCTGTTCATATTTGGTTATAATAGCAAATTGATCAACGATTCGAGTGTTAAGATTGTGAGCTAAGAACGTTCATAAACATCACAATCCATCACACATTGAATTACCTTCAATTTGATCATTATCACCAAGTGTTTGTATATTTGTTTCTATCACTCTTACTGCATTGCAAACATTGTCCATCATACAAAAAGTTAATCTGATTTTCAATAAGAGAAACGCTTTGATTCTGCAACATATACTCTTATCATTCAATTCAAGTCCTTGACTGGTTTTTAAACACATATATAATCTTTTCGATAGCGGTTCGGAATAGACGCGAGTCGATTCAGAATCACTTCCGCTGAAAAGTCGTTTAAATCCGTAAAACTGTGAACGATCTATTCACCCCCCCTCTAGATCCTAAGGCCAGCGTCTAACATATTGTAACTCTATCGTCACCTTCTCTATCTCTCTACAACTATGTTTTTTCTAGGCACAAAACCATCAAAGGTGATAGCCGTTTGTTTGTTTCTTCCAATATAACTTTAAATCTAACCTCAAAGGTGAATATACTTTAAAATATATTTTTAATTAAAACCATTGAGTTTATAAATCTAACCTCAAATACTTATTTTCATTTAAAATGAATTAGTTTTTGATAAATGTATGGTTCAAGTTAGGCCAACTACACAAACTATGACAAATAAAAATTATATAGAAAATGAATGTATCATGTAGTTTGCTCATTTTCTTCACTCATCGTCTGCATACATTTTATTCAACAATAACTGTTAAAGTTTGGCATGGAGAAATATTTTTATAGTCGTTTTCCTCTTTATGAATGTGAAAAATGAAAAGATTTCATTGTGTAAAATAAGCCAAAAAAAAACGTTGGTTTTTGAAATGTTGAGGAACAAATTAATTATTAATGAAAGCTTGCACTACATTAAGGAAATTTGTTTCTAACCAAATCCTCAACCAACCTTTATTCGCTGCTATCTTCATGTCATTCACCACAATAGTAAACTCAGCAAGATAAGAAGACGATAAAGACACCTTGTTTGCAAAAGCCAAAACAAAATTACCAAGATGGTCTCAAAAGATTCCACCACAACTAGTTGGGACATAATTATGCTGATAAGTGTCGTCACAATTTCATTTTATTAAACCAATAGGCGGAGGAAGCCAAAGCACTTCCTTGATAACAAGAGCTCTAGGAGGCCTAACCAGTATATTAAAAGTTTTTAAGATCTTGAAATCGTCCATTGAAGAGGAGGTCGTAACTTTGGTCTTCGAACTAGTAAGGAATAATTGAGCTTTAATTTTTTGAATGGTAAACAAGACATTAGGAACTTTACCCGTGAATATTTTAAAGAGTCTGGTTTCCCACATATTTGTTAGAATGTAAATAACAATAGACATCTATTAGCACTAGAGAACATTACTTAGAGTTACACCCCAAAATTTTCCCATCTATTTTTAACCTGAAAAAGGTTTCCCATAAACTTTCATCTGCATATCCCATTTAGGTCATGATTCAATACATGCACTCATATAATTGGTATTGCTCAAAAATTGACAAGAAAGGAGCTCATGTTTGAGAGAGATTTCTTGATTAAGAGACAAGGATCTGAAGTCTCATTGTATGGCTTTATCTTCAACAAATTCTCCTAAAATTAGGGTTTCCCTATCTTCAACTCAAAGCATTGATTGGAGGATGTAAGCTTGAGATTCATCTGGTCTTCCCAAATCAGGATTTTTGACCAAAGTCAACGTAGTTGAATTTTTTGTCAACATTTTAATCAGGAGCTGATTTAATGGTGTGAGGTGCCATGTGGTCCATGTGGAAGCATTCAGTTGATTTCATTGGTTGATTCTTGATTGAAATGGAACTGGCAGTTGATTCATCAGAAAATTCACTTAGGCCTAAAAAATCAAACAGTTGACTTTTTCAGAATTTTGGTCAAAATCAAGTCAATTATCATATTTTTGACTTTTTGTGGAAGTTTGGTCAAAAAAGGTCAATGGAATAATCAAAATCAAAGTTAAACCAAAATTTACCATTTTTGGATGGTAGTTAATTTAGGAATTTCCCAAAGAGGAAAGTTTCCAATACTTAGAGAAATTTTGAGGAGTTTATGAATGACTGGACAGCTGACTTCATGATCATTTTACACATGGTTCTATGCATTATTTCAAGACAAGTTCAGCATGAAAAATATTCATTTTATGGCCGTCTACAACTTTGTAGTTGGGAAGAGTTTCATTTGAAGCCTAGATTAAGAGTAATCGAGCTATGAAGTTGGAGGATTCAAACTGAAAGTGTGACAAGTTGCCAGGCAGAATTCCTCGCCAGCGCAAGCATTTAATCAAACGCGTGGCGTCCCATTTTTAAGGCAAGTTTTAGAGAGTTACGGGCATCTTGTTGAATTAAGTTTAAAATCAACATGTTCTATTCCATATCCTCTTTCATTTGATACCAATATTACCATTTTTGGTTAAGTGTGGAATGAGATATTTAGATTCAAATTCGTGAGCGTGAAAACTGCACACGGACGAGCATGACACGAGACTGCACGCGCGGGACAGGTAACTGAGCAGAGCAATTTTTTTGATGAAATTTTGAACGATTCCCAGCCTGAGAACCCTCAAACACCAATATTTGCCTCATATGGCCTCATTTGGCCATGCAAGTGTCTGAAGTTTGAAAGGCTCGTAAAGGCTTTACTACAAGCATACATGACTTGTTCACTAAGTGTAAAAGAAAAAAGCTGCTACCACAACATCAAAACAATACACGCCTTTGCCATCTTGGAGGATATAACATCATTTTTCTTTCTCTCTCCATGGTACAACAAAAGGGACCACTCATTTTTAAAGGAATCCCATGCAACTCTTTCACATATACATACTCATCATGGAGTAACTACAAAAGAAAAAAATATCAGCTGCAGCATTCCACCATAACATCATACACTCAACATATATAAACATCACCTTACTCTCATTTCACTCTCACGCATTCATTTTTCACAGTTTCAAAAACCTGCATTCTCTCTACTCTCTCTTCTCTCTCTCAACTCTCACCTTCAACTTCTCTCAACAACCATAACCAACTTTGTAACAAACCTCTAACTACCTTTCATCATCATCTTCAACCAAACAACTTCAATCTTCCATAATCAACATCTCCTTCTACATTCAGCAAGGTGATTATCATCACACTATCCTCATCTTCATCAAAAACAAACTCCATCATTAATCACCATTTGAGCTTCAAATGCAATTGTTCTGGTCTGGGCCGAGCAGGCCCAACCCTTGATTACCAGCCGAGCAGACCCACTTCCCTTGGGCCCAATTACTGGACAACAGATAGGGGCGGCCCGTCGCGAAGACCCTCCACGAGCAGGCCCAAACCTTTGGGCCCACTTACTGGATAACCGTCAAGGAGTTATCCACGCATGAAGACCACGCGTCACGTCTCAGCGAAGGATTCGGTCAACCATCTCCGAACCCTACGCCATGTGCATCCGGAACGTGAGTCTCCTGCTGACTCAGCCCTAGCATGGACGTTCTGGCAGTTCCCTAGCACGTGGGCCTCCAGTTGGATTTGGCCCAATTAGGGAACCTTGGCCCAGCGCTGGGGGCTATAAATACCCTCTTTCACTAGAGGGTCAGGTATTCTATTCTTAACTCTAAACCTCATTCCCAGATATTGCGCCTTGACGGTTCTCCTGATCAGGTACGATCAGTGGCGCCGTCTGTGGGAACCTTGCTCCCCCTTCTTTAACAAAGATCAAAGCATAACCTTTCACCATAGTCATGGCCAACAACAACATACCTAGTCCTGATCCCTTCGTCCTGGAACAACTGATTGAAGATTCCAGCCGCGAACTGACGAATCGCCGTCAGCAAGAACGTGCTTTTGCCGGACAGAGGCAACAGATTCAGCACATTCAACAGGTGCACGGCCTTCAACAAGTCCAGAACGTCGAACAAACCCGTCCTGAAGGACAAGTTCAGAACGGGGAAGACGGGCAGACCCGGCCCCAGACTGAACCAGACCAGCTCCAAGTGGTGAATGAAACTGATACCCGAGACGGGCAACCCGCTTCCTCATTCACCCACACCTCTGGCAGACGAAGAAGCCGTAGCCCAGACGAAGAGGAACAGATCAACATTCCCGAGGGCGCTGATCCAACAGCCATCCTCCTACTCAAGGAGCTGCAGAAAACCAACCGCCTCATCCGCCTACAGGGCGACCGCATCCACGACCTGGAAAGGAAGCGACGATATCGCTCTCCCCAACGGAGACGCCATCGGTCACGTTCCTATTCCTCTTCGCGGTCTCCTCCGAGGAGAAATCGCAAGCGCAGTCCATCTAGGTCTCGCTCCCCCTCGAGAAGAAACCGGCACCAGCGGTCCTATTCCCGCTCTCCACCTCGAAAGACTCGGAAGAATCAGAAACCTGAAACCACTGAAGCCAAGAGTCTCTCACCCGAGCAAGAGCATAGAGGCCCCTCCAAAGCCGTGCAGAAAGTCCGCGAGCATTCTCCAAAAGACAACCGCAAAATCTCGGGCAAAGCACGCCCTAAATCCCAGCGGGGCAGACATTCAAACTCCCCTGAGCCTAGCGACGAAGAGGATTTCCGCAGTCCCTTGTCCGAGCAAATCCGGCGTGTTCGTCTTCCCCGGGGGATGGAAAAACCACCAGCTTTGGACCACTATGACGGGACCACCGACCCCGATGACCACATAAGGAGCATCGAAGCTGTCATGGACTACCATGTGGTACGAGGATCCATCAAATGCCGCATCTTTCCGACCACGCTAAGGAAAGGCGCGATGAATTGGTACAGGAATCTGCCCCCTAACTCCATCCACTCCTGGACTGAACTGAAGGATCTTTTCCTAAGTCACTTCACCGCGTCTCGTCGGCAACCGAAATCAGAAGCAAATCTTGAGGCAGTAATCCAAGGTACCAACGAATCTTTGAGAGACTACCTCGACAGGTTCAACAAAGAAGCTGTCCAAGTGCAGACCGCGGACTACATGAAGAGGTACCTACTCGAACGAGGGCTCCTCCCCGGAAGCGACTTCAAAAAAGCCATCAAGATTGAGGAAGTCCACTCCATGAACGCCCTCCTTCGCAAGGCTCAGGCCTTCATCAGATATGAGGAAGCAGAAGCTGCTACCACGAGAGCGTCACGTGACAATGACGCCGCTCGCAGTTCAAACCATGAGCCCTCAACTTCGAGGCGCGAGCACGAGAGAAGGAAAGACGACAGGTCTCTCGACATCAAAGAACGCCGGGGACCTTCTGGTCGTTTCAACGAATATACCCCGCTGAACGCCTCACGGGAAAGGATCCTAGCCGAATGCCAAAACACTGACTTCAAAAAGTCGAATATCAGACCCCCGAAGTCAAACCCCGCAAGGCCAGGAACCAACAAGTCCAAGTACTGCAAATACCACAGGAGCCATGGACATATGACCGAGGATTGCATTCACCTCAAGGACGCTATTGAAACACTGATCAAGGAAGGTCGCCTTTCAAAATACACACAGAAAGGGGAACCTTCCCGACGGGACGACCACAGAAACTCCGACGAAGGGAATTCGCCGGACAACAGGCCCCTAAAAGTAGCCCTGTCAGTAACCCGACCTGAAGATTTCATACCATCGGTCGGGGCACCTGCCGCACTCAGCAAATGGGAAGGATTCCCATTCACCATGGTCGTCTCCAACGGCGGAGATCCGGGCTCTCTCACCATCAGTTCAGTGAAGAGAAAGTTCGATGAGCTGCTCAGCGCCAACGCAGACCTCGGCCCCACACTGAGAATGTTCCGAGGGAAATCTGAACCAATCACCTTCTACCTGGAAGAACTACCCGGCGGAGCTCCAAACGCCACAATTCCTCTGCTCGTCCGAGCAAGAATGGCGAACTTCGATGTTCGACGGGTCCTAGTCGATGAAGGCAGCTCGGTCGACATCATGTACTCCCATCTCTTCCGAACACTCCAGCTGGACGACTCACACCTCACTCCCTACGTGGGTTCAGACCTTCAAGGCTTCAACGGAGCTACCACTAAACCATGGGGTTACGTCGAGCTGATTGTTACCTTCGGAGAAGGGGAGGCTTCTAGGCAAGTCAAAACTAGGTTCTTGGTGATCGACTGCAAAACCCTGTACAACTGCATCATCGGACGCCCCACTCTGGCCGAACTGACCGCCGTACCCTCCACTGTCCACCTGAAGATGAAGTTCTACACGAGGACCGGACGAGTGGCCACCATCAACGCCGATATTGAAACAGCCAGAAGAATCTTCGACGCATCCGTCAAAGGATTAGAACTGATCGCTCCGCCGACCAGCACCAACAAAAAGCCAAGGGCCAAAGACAAGCATCCTCGAGGAGACCAGCATCAGACAACCAACGTCAGCTCAGTCGACCTGGACGCCCGGTTTGCAGAAGAAGAACAAAAGACTGGAGAAGAGTCGAGGTCGAAGTCACCTCACCCCTTCCGACCAGTTCCGGACGGACATTTCGAGCTGGTCCCCTTGGGCGAAAACCCTGACAAAGCAGTGAAAATCGGTAAAGGGATCCCAGACCTTCCGAGGAAGCAGCTCATAGCCTTCCTTCGAGCCAATGCTGATCTGTTCGCCTGGAGCGCCGCGGAAATGCCCGGACTCGACCCTGAGGTCGCCTGCCACCACCTCTCCATCAATCCAGCCGCAAAGGCCGTAGTTCAACGTAGGCGTCGGCAGTCTCCCGAGAAAGCGGAGGCTGCCGAGAAAGCTGTAAAAGACCTCTTAGAGGCAAATTTTATTTCCGAGGCCAAGTATTCAACTTGGCTCTCAAACGTTGTACTTGTTAAGAAATCTAATGGAAAATGGAGAACGTGTGTTGATTATACTGATGTTAACCGGGCATGTCCAAAAGACGCCTATCCCTTACCAAACATTGATAGATTGGTCGACAACTCGGCCGGCTATAAATTATTATCTTTTATGGATGCTTATTCAGGTTACAACCAGATCCCGATGGCGAGGAGCGACAAGCAATACACGGCGTTCATGACCGAGTCGGGAAATTACTACTACAACTTAATGCCCTTCGGCCTCAAAAACGCGGGCTCCACGTATCAACGGATGATGAACAAAGTGTTCCGAGGGGAGATCGGCGACACCCTCGAGGTGTACATGGACGATATGATCGTCAAGTCTCGAGGGGACACCGACCACATCTCCCATCTCGAGCGCGTATTCGAGCGGGCCAGATCCTGCAAGATGCGCTTCAATCCGGAGAAATGCACCTTCGGCGTCCGAGCAGGAAAATTCCTTGGTTTCTATCTGACCGAACGGGGAATAGAAGCCAACCCGATAAATGCCGAGCGTTCTCCGAGCTCCCTACTCCCAACAATAAAAAATCCATCCAAGTATTAAACGGGATGCTCACTGCGCTATCACGTTTCGTCGCGAAATCCGCCCAGCACGCCCTCCCTTTCTTTAAACTGCTACGCAAAGAAGCAGCCTTTGAGTGGTCCGAGGAGTGCGAGCAAGCACTGGCACACCTCAAGCAAGTACTTTCCTCGCCGCCCGTCCTTTCTCGACCCGACGACAACGAGCCTCTGTACCTTTACCTGGCCGTCTCAAACGAGGCAGTCAGCGCGGCTTTGATCCGAGAAACCGTAGACGGGCAAAAACCTGTGTATTTTACCAGCAAAGCCCTACAGGGACCCGAGGTACGATACCAACAGATCGAGAAAGTCGCCATGGCCCTAGTAATAGCGGCCAGGAGGCTACGATACTACTTCCTCGCTCACACAATCTTCGTTCGGACGGATCAACCCATCAAACAACTCCTCAGCCGACCAGACATGGCCGGCAGAATGTTAAGATGGTCCCTCGAGCTTTCGGAATTCGACGTACAGTATGAGAGCAGGAAGGCGTTAAAAGCTCAGGCGCTGGCGGACTTCGTGGCCGAAATGACCTCTATCGCCGACTCACCCAACGCAACTAAAGACAAGTGGACCATCTACGTAGATGGCGCCTCAAGCAGCTCGGGCAGCGGGGCAGGCATTATCTTGGAAAACGGCGAAGGTCTCATCATAGAAGTATCTTTAGTCCTCTCCTTCAACACGTCGAACAACCAGGCCGAGTATGAAGCCCTCCTCGTGGGACTGACACTTGCCGAGGACTTAGAGGCACGAGAGGTCAAGATCTACACTGATTCCCAACTCGTCGCATCTCATATCAGCGGCGAATACCAAGCCAAAAACGACGTACTCGCCGAATATCTCGCGCTCGTCAGAGATAAGATGAAAAAATTCGCCAAAGCGGAAGTCGAGCATATCCCCCGAGAACACAACTCGCGCGCCGACATACTGTCCAAACTTGCGAGCACGAGAAAGAAAGGGGGAAACAAATCGGTTATCCAAGAAATTCTGCCCAGGCCAAGTGTAGGCGAAAACGCGCGAGCTCTACAGATATTCGCCATCGGGGACGACCAATGCTGGATGACCCCAGTGTACAACTTCCTCACAAAAGACGAGCTCCCCGCCGACGTGAAAGAAGCCTCAAAAATTAAGAGACGAGCGTGCTCATACACTATCCTCGAAGACAAGCTGTACCGACGAGGTTTCTCCATCCCCCTCCTTAAATGCATCGATGCCTCGCAAGCACTAGAGGTACTCCAGGAACTCCATGATGGAATCAACGGCCAGCACCTCGGTGGACGGTCACTAGCTAGGAAAGCCCTCAGAGCCGGCTATTATTGGCCGACCATGCAGCAGGACGCCAAAGAGTACGTCAAGAAATGCGACAAATGCCAGCGTCACGCCGACATGCACCTGGCACCACCAAACGAGCTCAAATCTCTCTCCTCACCTTGGCCTTTCTCTACGTGGGGAATGGACCTCCTCGGACCTTTCCCGGTCGGCTCCTACCAAAACAAATACCTGGTGGTCGCTGTAGATTACTTAATAAAATGGATAGAAGCTGAAGCGCTCGCTAAAATCACATCCCAAAACGTACTCCGATTTTACAAGAGGAACATACTCGCTCGATTCGGGGTACCACAGGGATAATAACCGACAACAGCACCCAGTTCACGGACGGAAAATTCTAGGAATTCGTGGCCAAACTCGGGACAAAGCAGCACTTCACTTCGGTCGAGCACCCCCAAACCAACGGACAGGCTGAAGCCGCCAACCGGGTCATTCTCCGTGGATTGAAGAAAAGGCTGGGCGAAGCGAAAAAAGCTTGGGTCGAAGAGCTACACAGCGTCCTCTGGGCATACAGGACGACCCCACATTCAACCACGGGCGAAACACCATTCAGGCTAACCTATGGCACCGAAGCCGTGATCCCCGTGGAGATCCGAGAACCATCTCGTCGGACTGAGTCACCTCTCGAGGAAGAACTCAACGACGAAGCCATGAGAGAAGAGCTCGACATGGTCGAGGAGATCCGAACAGGATCCTCCCTGCGAGAAGCGAAATTGAAACAACAAATAGCGTTAAGACATGACACCAAAGTTATCAAGCGCTCCTTCGAAGTCGGAGACTTAGTGCTCCGTAGGAACATGAAAGATTCACGCGAAGGCAAACTAGCCCCAAACTGGGAAGGTCCGTACCGAGTGTACGATAAAACCGAAAACGGTGCGTATTACCTCGAGAACCTTCTCGGCGAAAAACTAGCTCGACCTTGGAATGCTGAAAAACTCAGACGCTACTACAGTTAGAAACAACCTAACGCTACCCGGCCGCTCGTGACGAACACGAGGAAAGCTGGGCGAGGACTCGCGCCATGGTACAAGCGCGTATGCTCCACGACAGCTTCAGTCGGACAACCCTACCAGGAGGCAAAACCGACTACGCGGCGGGCCTTACACGCAGACCCTCCGCGGAAGTACCTGCATGGCAGAACCCCAGCTCGCGATGGGATCGTTCACGCCGCGAGCACCTGGCCCCGACCGCGGCCTCGAGCTCGCTTATAGCGCACACCTGCTCTGCGCACCCGGACCGTTCCCCACACGCCCGGGCCATAAAACCTCGGTCGAGCACAAACATAATTCGAGCATAAACACAAAGCATACATCAGAAAAGCACAAATAAACATTGGAGCATAAAACGGAATATTAAAAACCGACCAAATTGGCCGGAGATATCCAAATATTACAAAAATTATCCGGGCATCGCCCAACTAGCTACCTTGGCACGCAGGCCACAAAATATTGGCACACAAGCCATAAAACATCGGCACGCAGGCCACAATAATAAAAGACTGGTCAAACATCGCCATCTTCGTCCTCGCCCTGGGGTTCCTCCTCATCTTCCCAGTCCTCGAACTCCGGGTTTGGCTCAATTCGCCCGTCCACGACCTTATGGTATGGGCCAATGCCCTTCGTCACCAGACGCGGGTTGAGGACTTTCAGCTGATCCACCGCAGCTTTAAAACCGACCCCCAAAGTAGCGACGCAGTCGATCTCCAGCTCCCTCACCTTGCCTAGAAGCTGAGAACGCGTCACCAAGGCTTTCTCGTCCTCATCTTCCTCGGCAGCAGGGAGATAAGCCCTCTCCAACTCAGCAATTCTCTCGCGGAGCCTTTTTCCCTCGGCCTCCAAGTCCGCAACCTTGTTACGCTCTTTAACGAGATCCTCCACTATGCCGCTCTGGACCTCATACTTGTCCTTGTACTGTTCGAACTCGTGCTCCAGCTCATCGTACTTGATCTGGAGAGCATCGTAGTCCTTCTGAGGACAGACTTTCTGAGCGTTAAGAGCCAAGGCCAAGGCGGCCACCCTCATCATCCCTTCGAGGTCCTCGGACAAATCCTTGTCTCGAGCCACCCTGTCCCGCCTGACGATGTGCCTCACCTCCTCGCGCTCGAGGAGAACATTTTTCTTCGAGAAGATTCCCCTATGCAGAGTACAAGAAGGCAACACAATGTCCTCCTCGGAGGGGTTGTCAATGATAAGAGGACGAAGCTCCCCGGTCCCGTCATTCTTTTGTTTCTTTCCGGCTAGAGAACCACGCGAGCTCGTCCCGACTGATGAAGGAGAGCCACTGTCAGGGACACTCGCGGCAGCCGCCTTGACCTCCTCGACCCGCGATCGTTTCCCAGACACTTTGGCGGCCCCCTTATTCTTGGCCCGCATCTTCGTAACTTTGTCGTGCAAGTCGGCCATTTTTCCTGCAAAATAAAGAGTTAGAACCAAAAAGGTGTTGTTTGAACAAATAATAGTTATCTCACCTAACAAAATCATAGCGTCCCCGTAACTTCCGCACTCGAGGACAGCTTTGGTGTTGATGTGCCGAGGCTCCAGCATAGGGCCTCCATCCTCCTCGAATAGGGGATCCCCGTTGGGATATGTACATATTGCCGGTCTAAACCCGTCCACAAAAGAAGCGAGCCGCTGATACCCCCCTGTATCGCGCTCATTGAGGTCCTCGTCCCGGAAGATGTAATAGTCAGTCCCACGCTCGAAATGGTCAGGTTGCCACTCTAACGGGAACCGGGCAGCTGGGCCCACTCTCCTCACTCCATCCTCAACATACTCGCGCTCCTCGAACAAATGATTCTCGGCATCAGGAGTGAGCGGCTTAATTATAAAATACCGACTCTTAAAATGCTTGACAGAGTCCTGGTAAATGGCGAACAGCTTCTTCGGCTGCTTAAACGACACCCAACTCCACTTGCCGTCCCGATCACGCAACCTCTGCAAATGAAAAATTCTGAAGAAAAGGGGCAGAGTCGCTTCGACCTCCAGGTACCCGCACGCGATCTCAAAGGCCCTTAAGAACGCTAAAGCGTTGGGATGAAGCTGAGACGGGCAGAGGCGCAACCAACTGAAGACACTCCGTTGCAAATGAGTGAAGGGGAGACGGAGACCAGCCTCCTTAAAGACGAACTCATACATTGCGAAACGGGGGCCGGGAAATTGCGAGCAGATCCTCTGGTGAGATTTGGGCACAAAGGCGCCCCAAGAAGGCTCCTCGTCTTGGTCAAGGTCCTCGATGACGTTAAAGGCTTCCTTGGGATGACTCGTGAAGCGCGATGCAATCATCCTCGGAGCAACGGCCACCCATTCTTCAAGTGCCCTAGGGGAGGTCTCTACGACGGGAGCGTCATCTTGCGCGCCAACAGCTTCCTCCCCATCGGAAATGTCGAAGACGACATCATCCTTGTTCTCGTCGGCCATTTACCTGAAAAGCAGAGGAAACCGTGAATTCGACTGGTCAAATCCACCCTTCCACCGCAAGTCAAGTGAAAGGGCGAGGAAAAGGGACGAGGAAAACTCCCCCAATCGTCAAATGGCCGACGAGCTAAAGTGTCCTCGGAGCATATACGCCGCACGCAGCGGAGGTCGGAAAACTCATGCCCTCACCGAGACATGCAACCTCCACTGCTCGTGGCCTTCATACTACTCTCTAGTAATCCTAAAAGCTGGACGTCTCATTCAAACGTTCTAGCCCCGTTCACTCAAAACTCACTCGGCAAACGCACGAGAAAAACGGTTTATCTTCTAGGTTTACTCGGCTAATTAATAAACCTTTCTCGTCACGCTCATCAATCACGCTCGCCTCACTCAAAACTAATACATAAAACTTAAATAAAAACACGAAGGAGACGAAGAACTTACTTGGAGAAAGCGAAGAAGATATGAACGAGACGAGGAGGAGAGCAGTGAGCGGATCTTGAAGGAAATGTTAAGTGCTAAATGAGTGACCTCCTCACTCCTTATATAGGGAAAGAAGGCCAAAGGGTGTCACGATGGCCTAGGCAGCCTAGGAGACGCCATCATTGCCTGCACCCCAAAGACGGCTCCCTCCACGAAAAGCTGCCACGCGTCCCAAAGATATTGAGAACTCCAAAAGACGCCGTCTACTTTCATCCCTAGAAACGGCGCAATAATGATTACAGCCTGTACAGCTGACACCTGTCAATCACGCTAACGAGTGACAACCAATAAGGTTAAAAACCAAAGACAACTGGCAACCGACCTAAGCCCTCGAGGAGCCCATGATTTGGAACCGTTGCTCGTGCTCGGCTAAACCTCCTCGTTAAAGTCATCACCCTTATTAGGCTAATGACTTGGGGGGCTCCTGTTCTGGTCTGGGCCGAGCAGGCCCAACCCTTGATTACCAGCCGAGCAGACCCACTTCCCTTGGGCCCAATTACTGGACAACAGATAGGGGCTGCCCGTCGCGAAGACCCTGGCCGAGCAGGCCCAAACCTTTGGGCCCACTTACTGGATAACCGTCAAGGAGTTATCCACGCGTCACGTCTCAGCGAAGGATTCGGTCAACCATCTCCGAACCCTACGCCATGTGCATCCGGAACGTGAGTCTCCTGCTGACTCAGCCCTAGCATGGACGTTCTGGCAGTTCCCTAGCACGTGGGCCTCCAGTTGGATTTGGCCCAATTAGGGAACCTTGGCCCAGCGCTGGGGGCTATAAATACCCTCTTTCACTAGAGGGTCAGGTATTCTATTCTTAACTCTAAACCTCATTCTCTGATAGCTACTGACTTAAGCATCGGAGAACCTTGCAGGTACCCCCCCCATCTTGCTCTTCAAGCCAGATATTGCGCCTTGACGATTCTCCTGATCAGGTACGATCAGCAATCATCGTCATCTCTCACTTAATTCAACCATGGTCTCTGAGTTCAAGATTCTTCTTTGAGTTTATTTCTAAGTCAGCACAAGTTTTATCCAAGACCTCAAAGATTCTTCACTATATCCATCAAGTATAAGTTCGTGTTCATTAGTAGAGTTTTCTTATTTGTATACTTCAAGATCTTACAGGTATGTTCTCTAAGATTCACTTGTATGTAGCACTAGGTATTCAATTGTATATTACATATGTATGAAATTTTTTTGATTCTTGAGTGTGATCTGTTTTATATGAAATGCTTGTTGTTCACATGTTTGGATCGTGTATATAGTACTACGAATGTTTGTAATTAGATTGACATGCTTAGGATGAGTTTTGGCGAAGTTGTTGTTATTTAGGGTTTCACAAATAGGTTCGGTTAGCATGATAGAGTAGGATTCATAGGAAACTAATTGCAAATTTGGAGTCAGTGTGAAAAATCGAGTAGAAAGATGGTTCCTTTTTTATTTTTTGGGCGCGTTGTGAGCTCGTTGGCGGTGGTCGCGGCTGAGGAAGATGACCGGAGGCGGATCTCCGGCAACTGGTATATTGTCTAGTTTTGATTTCATTGGTATACGTGGCGTTCTACCATTGGCTTTTGATTTCCATTCATTTGGGTTTTTTAGGTGAATTCTTATCTACCCAACTCAAAAATGGAACTAATAAGATAGTGATGCAATGTTCAGTATGGGCCGTGTTAGGTATTGGGCCTTAGCGCCAATTCTTTTTCCCACCTCCCTGTTAAAGGGACCAACATGCCTCATAAGAGTTTTAGTTCATATTAAATTGCTAGTACACCCCCTGTGTGGATCATTTACTTTTTTGATAAAAAATGTTTCTTTTCCAATTTCTGTTTGGTAATTCCTTTTCTCATGAGATAAAAAATACCAAAAAATACTTTTTAAATACTTTTATGTCTTAGGATATTTTTGATATTTTTTTGCAGATTTTTACAATTTGATTTAGTGTTTCTAATTGAGACTTTTTCTTGAGCATGTTTATTAAACTTCTTGTTTGGATACACTTAGGAAATTAATTTGGTTAAATGTTTCAAAAATTGATTTTTATTGTAAGCTTTTGCAAACTTTCATTAGACGCATAAAAAATACCATGTATATAAAACACCCTTTTTAATTCAAATTTTATTAAATTTTGGTTTAGGTTTAAAACTCAAGTCATGTACATTTGAAAATAATAGTTAGAGGTCACTAATTGTTTGTTTTTTCATCTTTTATGGTTATTTTTCCTTTGGGTTTCAATTGTGTTAATCCCTCTTGATTAAGAGTGGACCAGGTTAGGGACTTGATGAAGTCATCAACCATTTTGGGTTTCAGTTCTATTGTATGTCTTACTTGTTTAAGTTTGATGTTATGTCTTGATTACTTGCTTAAGTATCCTAGTGAGGCGATTATCTCTATGCTTTCTCTTTGCGTATCTCTTACCATTTCTTTGCCATGTTCCCACAGGGTGGTGACTTCAATCTTGATTAAGATTAGTCACATAAAACAACTTAGGTTGAATTCTATGCATGCTAATAATATGTAGAGATCCCCTTTTATCCTTGACCATAGGGCCACCATTTTATGATAATATTAGGTTCGAGATTTCCCTTTGTTAGTCATTCCCCTTCTTCATCTCTTTTTCTTTTTCAACTTTAAAACACCTAATAAATGCCGACGTGAATCATACTACCATTTCTTAGTGGGAAAGAAATGATTGGGGTGTAGACCCTAGTCTATTTCTTTGCTACTTTCTACTTTAGTGGGAAAGAAATGATTGAGGTGTAGACCCTAGTCTATTTCTTTGCTACTTTCTACTTTAGTGGGAGAGAAATGATTGGGGTGTAGACCGTAGTCTATTTCTTTACTACTTAGAGAAACGAGTGGGGTGTAGACCATAACTAGTCTGTTTCTCTATAATTTACCAACCCTTTTTGTATGATTCAAGTCACAAATAAATGTTAGAACAAGATTTGTTCTGATCAATATTCTTAGTTTTGATGATAACAAGGATATGAATTTTGTGTGAGATAATGTGGTACTCTAATACATTGCAATTTCCCTTTCAGGAAATATATAAAGAGTATGCACAAATCAGCGCTCAGAAGCTTTGTCTCAGAAGGTTCAGCATGCAACATCAGAACATGGTCTGGCAAGACATCAGAAGATGGTCAAGGCAGAATCAGAACATGGGTCTATGGAAGCATCAGAAGAACTTGAGATCAGAAGCAGAAGCACTGAAGTTCTCATGGTATCACGCTCAGAAGCACTTCAAGGTCAGAAGACAAGAAGATGCTATGCACCAAGCTGTTTGACTCTGATGATATTCAAATATTATATTCACAAACATCATATCAGAAGAAAGTACAAGTGGCAGGCTACGCTGACTGACAAAAGGAACGTTGGAAGCTATTAAAGGCAACGTCAGTAGACACAGCGTGAACAAGGCTCGAGGTAGTTGACAAAAGCGTGAAACATTAAATGCAATGCTGTACGGAATACGCAAAGCATTAAATGTGCCCAACGGTCATCTTCTCAAACGCCTATAAATATGAAGTTCTGATGAGAAGCAAGGTTGACGATTTGCTAACAATTAACTTGCTGAAACGCTGTTCAAATTCAAAGCTCAGAAACTTCATCTTCATCAAAGCTCACTACATTGCTGTTGTAATATATTAGTGAGATTAAGCTTAAACGTTAAGAGAAATATCACTGTTGTGATTATAGCTTTTAAGAAGCATTGTAAAACTCTTGTTTGATTACATTAATTTGTAAGTAACTAGAGTGATCAAGTGTTGATCAGAATACTCTAGGAAGTCTTAGCTTGTGTCTAAGCAGTTGTAATTAGAGTGATCACGTGGTGGTCAGGATACTCTAAGAAAGTCTTAGCTTGTGTCTAAGCATTTGTTCCTGGAGTGATCAGGTTGTGATCAGGATACTCTAGAAGACTTAGTCGCGGACTAAGTGGAAAACCATTGTAATCTGTTGCGATTAGTGGATTAAATCCTCAGGTGAGGTAAATCACTCCGTGGGGGTGGACTGGAGTAGTTTAGTTAACAACGAACCAGGATAAAAATAACTGTGCAATTTATCTTTATCGTTCAAGTTTTTAGACTACACTTATTCAAACCCCCCCTTTCTAAGTGTTTTTCTATCCTTCATTTGTCATCAGAGCGCCGGTTCTAAGGTGCAAGCACTTAACCGTGTTTAGAAAAGATTCAGGAAGAGAAAAACGCTTCAGTAAAAGATGGCTGGTGAATCTCAATCAAATCCAACTGCATCTACATCTGGCTCTGCTGAGCAATACAACGGTAATAATGGTTATACCAGACCACCAGTATTTGATGGTGAAAACTTTGAATACTGGAAAGATAAACTGGAAAGTTACTTTCTTGGTCTGGATGCTGATATATGGGATCTTCTGTTGGATGGTTACAAACATCCTGTTAAAGCTACTGGTGTAAGGCTCACGAGAAGCGAAATGACTGATGATCAAAAGAAAGATTTCAAAAATCATCACAAATGCAGGACTGTTTTGCTGAATGCTATCTCTCATGCTGAGTATGAGAAGATATCTAACAGGGAAACGGCCCATGACATATATGAGTCCTTGAAAATGACTCATGAAGGAAATGCTCAAGTCAAGGAGACTAAAGCTCTTGCTCTAATCCAGAAATATGAAGCCTTCAAGATGGAGGATGATGAAGATATTGAGAAGATGTTCTCAAGATTTCAAACTCTAACTGCTGGCTTGAGAGTTCTGGATAAAGGCTACACCAAAGCTGATCATGTAAAGAAGATTATCAGAAGCTTACCCAGAAGATGGGGCCCAATGGTGACTGCATTCAAGATTGCGAAGAATCTGAATGAAGTTTCTTTGGAAGAGCAGATCAGTGCCCTGAGGAGTCATGAGATTGAACTTGACGCTAATGAACCTCAGAAGAAAGGTAAGTCTATTGCTTTAAAATCTAATGTTAAAAAATGCACTAACGCTTTTCAAGCTAGAGAAGAAGATCCTGAAGAATCAGAATCTGAAGAAGAAGATGAACTGTCCATTATCTCCAGAAGGGTAAACCAACTCTGGAAGAGCAAGCAAAGGAAGTTCAGAGGCTTCAGAAGTTCAAAGAAATTTGAACGAGGAGAATCTTCTGGTGACAGAAGATCTGACAAGAAGAAGGCTGTCTGCTATGAGTGCAATGAGCCTGGACATTACAAGAATGAGTGTCCGAAACTTCAGAAGGAGAATCCCAAGAAGAAGTTTCATAAGAAGAAAGGTCTTTTGGCAACATGGGATGATTCTGAATCAGAATCAGGATCAGACTCTGAAGGAGAGCAGGCAAACTTTGCGCTGATGGCGACAGAAGATGATGGATCAGAATCTACATCAGAATCAGATTCTGAAGAGGTATTTTCTGAACTATCTAGAGAAGAGTTAGTTTCCAGTCTAACAGAGCTTCTTGAATTAAAAGCTCATCTTAGTATCAAATACAAAAAGCTGAAAAAGCAATTTGAATTTGAAACTAAGAAGCTTGAGTTGGAAAATTCTGAATTAAAAGAAAAAGTTTTAAAATTATCCAATAATGTTGGATCTCCTTCTGATTCAGAAAAATCCACTCCCAGTCTGAATCATATTCTGAAAGAATATGATTTAAGTTTCAGGAAGTTCTTATCTAGAAGTATTGGCAGAAGTCAGCTAGCTTCTATGATATATGCTGTGTCTGGGAACAAGAGAGTTGGCATTGGTTATGAGGGTGAAATCCCATACAAGCTTGAATCTGTGGATGATATGAAAATATCATACAAGCCTCTGTATAACCAATTTAAATTTGGCCACTCCCATGATATTAAGCACACATCACATGCACAAAGTTTTCACATAACACACACCAAGAAGCATGTGACACAACCTAAGAAATATCATGGAACTCAGAATAAGAAGTATCATACTGTTCCTCCTGTTAAATATTTTGCTAAACCCAAGTTCAATAAGAACTTGAAGAGAACTAACAAAAAAGGACCCAAGAAATTGTGGGTACCTAAGGAGAAGATAATTTCTGTTGCAGATATCCTTGGCGGCAAAGAGGACAGAAAGCAAAATGTCATGGTACCTGGACTCTGGGTGCTCGCGACACATGACGGGAAGAAGGTCTACATTCCAAGACCTGGTGCTTAAACCAGGTGGAGAAGTCAAGTTTGGAGGAGATCAGAAGGGCAAAATCATTGGCTCTAGAACCATAAGTCTTGGTAACTCTCCTTCCATAACTAATGTACTTCTTGTTGAAGGATTAACGCATAACTTATTGTCCATAAGTCAATTAAGTGACAATGGTTATGATATAATCTTCAATCAAAAGTCTTGCAAGGTTGTAAGTCAGAAGGATGGCTCAATCCTATTTACAGGCAAGAGAAAGAACAACATTTATAAGACAGATCTTCAGGATCTTCAGAATCAGAAGGTGACTTGTCTTATGTCTGTTTCTGAAAAGCAATGGGTCTGGCACAGAAGATTAGGACATGCTAGTTTGAGAAAGATTTCTCTGATTAACAAACTAAATCTGGTCAGAGGACTCCCCAATCTGAAATTCAAATCAGATGCTCTTTGTGAAGCATGTCAGAAGGGCAAGTTCTCCAGACCTGCATTCAAGTCTAAGAATGTTGTTTCTTCCTCAAGGCCGTTAGAACTCTTACACATTGATCTGTTTGGCCCAGTCAAAACAGCATCTGTCAGAGGGAAGAAATATGGATTAGTCATCGTTGATGATTATAGCCGCTGGACATGGGTAAAGTTCTTGAAACACAAGGATGAGTCTCATTCAGTGTTCTTTGAATTCTGCACTCAGATTCAATCTGAGAAAGAGTGTAAAATCATAAAGGTCAGAAGTGATCATGGTGGCGAATTTGAGAACAGATTCTTTGAGGAGTTCTTCAAAGAAAATGGTATTGCCCATGATTTCTCTTGCCCCAGAACTCCACAACAAAATGGAGTTGTAGAGCGAAAGAATAGGACTCTACAAGAAATGGCCAGAACCATGATCAATGAAACCAATATGGCTAAGCATTTCTGGGCAGAAGCAATTAACACTGCATGCTATATTCAGAATAGAATCTCTATCAGACCTATTCTAAATAAGACTCCTTATGAATTGTGGAAGAACAGAAAGCCCAACATTTCATATTTCCATCCTTTTGGATGTGTATGTTTTATTCTGAACACTAAAGATCATCTTGGTAAGTTTGATTCAAAAGCACAAGAGTGTTTCCTTCTTGGATATTCTGAACGCTCTAAAGGCTACAGAGTATACAATACTGAAACATTGATAGTAGAAGAATCAATAAATATCAGGTTTGATGATAAGCTTGGTCTTGAAAAACCAAAGCAGTTTGAGAATTTTGCAGATTTTGATATTGATATATCAGAAGCAGTAGAACCAAGAAGCAATGCTGCAGAAGCTGGCAGTCTCAGAAGCAATGGATCAGAAGATCAAGTTGCTGCATCTTTAGAGAATCTCAGGATTTCAGAAGAGCCAACAGTCAGAAGATCACCTAGACTTGCTTCAGCTCATTCAGAAGATGTGATTCTTGGGAAGAAAGATGATCCTATCAGAACTAGATCATTTCTTAAGAATGACGATCAGAAGCAGTGATCAGAATCTGAAGGCGTAAAGTCTATTCAGAAAATTACAGCTGTCATCTATTATCTGATGGTGAACAAGTGTATGTACGGTTGGCACAAAGCGTGCAGTTGAAAAGACGCCGACCTAGGTAACTGTTCTAAATCATTTCATTTACCACGTTCTCTCTCCTTACGTCACTCATCATTTAATAAAATTGATTTCTTTTGATTCAGGAACTGTTCAGTTTATATTTTTTATTATTTTCTTTTTCAAATCCGTCTCTATACATTCTTTTCAAATCATCTCATATATCTTTTTCGCTCCCTGTCTCTCTTTCTTCTTGCATACTCTCTTTTGAAAACTTCTTAGTCTCTTCTAAACCCTAACCAAAAACCCAGTTTTTGTTCGTCTCATTTGTTCATTCTGTTTCAATGGCTGCTTCTTCATCTCAAAATGTTGGTTCATCTACCACTCTCCATATTCAAGATGAAGTAAATCAGGAATTGTCTCCAGTTGTTGCGTGCTCCATTCCTAAGGATGAATTGGAAGTTCTTTGTGAACTTATGGTTGATTTTGATAACATTGAAGAACACCAATTTAATCTCAAAGAAGATATAATTTTTCAAGGATGGACTTCGCTGTTCGCAGAGTTCTGTGGACCAGTCTATCCAAATCTTGTCAAGGAATTCTGGATACATGCAGTTGTCGCCCCAAAATCCATCTTGTCTTTCGTCCATGGAAAGTTTGTGGTAGTAACTGAAAACATTCTAAGAATGATGTTTGATCTGAAAGACCCTGAAGGAGATTTTGAAATCGATAAAAGAGTTGATTGGAAGACTGTGTTATCTACTCTTTACTTAGATATAAATAAAACAAAGAGTGTCAAGGACATGAAAGATCTCTACAAAATCTGGACCAAGATTCTTCTTGGATGTTTCTATCACAGGAAAGGGACACATGCTTCTGATTTCGTTAACAACGAGCAAAAATACATTCTGTATTGCATTGCCACCAAGAAGAAGGTTGATGCTATCTACATTATCTTCAACCATATGTGGAAAGTTGTGAAGGATTCCAGAAACGCCTTTAGAGAAAAAGGTGGTACAATCATTCCTTTTGGTAGAATTATCACAAACCTTCTGGTGCATTCCAAGATTGTTGAGAGCCTGGAATCTGAAGGTATTATTAAAGACCTTGCTGTTACCTCTGGGAGCTGCCTGAGTGCTTTCACTCTAAAGAAGATGAATGTAATTGACTCTGTCATCAAAATTCCTCAACCTCTTGCTGGAACAAGAATCAGAAGAGAACCTGTTCTAGCTGAATTTGAAACCTTCTTCAATAGTGAGGTACCAGAAGTCAGAACTAAGTATCTGGAGTCACAAAAAGAGAATAAAAGTTTTAAAGATCAAGACAAAGGTGCTCCTATTAAAGTAAATCGCAAGAAAGAAGAAAGGACCAAAAGAAAGTTTGATCACCCCTCTTTCAATCAGGTGAAGGTTGTTAAGAAAGCTGCTGCTACCACTAAGAATGAAGTAGTCCCAGAAGAAGTCATTGCAAAAGTTGTTAAGGCTGTTTCTGCTGATTTTGAGAAGAAAAAGAAGGAAGCTGAGAATAAGAAGAAGTCAGATAATAATGCTGAGATTGTTGAAGTTGTTGAGAAGAAGAAAACAAGAAAAAGGAAGTTGATTCTTCAAGAATCCGATGAAGAAAATGTTGCTCAAGAAGCTGTGAATCAACCGGAAGTTCTGGCGAGCGTCAGAAGGAAAGAGATCTCTAGCGGCAAAACAAAGATTGTTGAAGAGCCGAAGAATAAGAAGCAGAAGAAGACCAAGGCTGTGATCCAAGCTCTTAGGAAAACATCCAAAGGTATATGTATTTCTGAACCTGATTCTACTCCTGCTGGTATTTCAGAAGTTGCACCAATAGCGGTTACCCCTATCCCTGAACCAGAAAAAGCCACATCAGAATCACCTATAACTGTCAATGTTCTTACACCTCCATCTTCTCCTGTAACCATTCCTTCTTCTCCACCCACCATCAATCCTGTCCTGCATATACCACCCCTTTAAACTCTCTTTCCACCTCACACAAATATCTCAATCTCTCAACCTCCTCCCCATGCCAACTTTAAACACATTCCTTCCACCTCTCAAAACAACCAGAGTGGTTCTGATCTTCCATCCTCTGCATCACATGAGCAACTGCTCCGTGACTGTAACTACACTCCCAAGCCTCGTCTTGAAGCAGAATTGGTAGTGTTAGATTCTGATACTGAAGCAGAATCTTCTTATAGGTTGGATAGAGAACCTCAACCGTATTTCATCCCCAACCCTACCTCTTCAAAAACCAAAATAAAATCCCGCCATGTCCACCCTATTGGTGTAACTTTTGAAAAGGTAAAGAGGAGTCTCAGAAGTATCTTTGATACCCTCAGAATTGCTGAAAGTTCTGGCCTGAATGATGTTGCTATGAGGAAGTTCTGGAGGATCTTACGCAGAGAATCAGATGCTCTGGTTTTAGAACTTCAGGAAGCCTGTGTGGAAGCTGCTCCACGGCCTCATGGAATTCTGAGAAGTTATGAAGATTTTTGGTTTGCTCGTCTCGGAGGGAGATATACCCTGGAAGAAAAGCCCTTTGTGGATGAAATGGATGAAGCAAGATTGGCTGCTGCATTGGAAGCTAATCCTTGCAGGGAGATTGTGGTTTGGAGACCTCAACATCCAGTTCTGCTCGGGGATTTCAAGACTCTCTTTGACTTTCTGAGGGAAAACCCTTCTAAGGAAGACCCAAGCTTGGTCATTCCAGAAGTTGTTGACCCACCAGAAGTTGAAGGTCCTTCTGCCCCCAGGAATCTAGCTGCCATTCTTCAGGCACTTGAGAATGGAGACTCTGAGATTCCGGCTGCAGATTATGGAGTTGCTTCTATGCAAGAAGCAGTTGCAGAAGATCATGTTGCTGAAACAGTTCTTGTTGAGGAAAATTCTGCAAATGATTTATCTATAGAAGCTGCAGATCATATTGCCATCCCAGTGAATAGAAGCTGTGAAGCTTCTTCTGATGAATCTTCTCGTCTTGCAAGGACTCTGGAAGATATTCAGAAGAAACAGGATGAGCAAAGCTCACTCAATGCTGAGTTTAGAGCTTTCATGGAGAGGCAAGATGGATACAACAATGTGGTTCAAGAGATGCTGGCTAAGATCCTGTCAAGGCTAGGGCCGTCCTAGATTGAGTCTATCTTGTTTTTTTTGCTTTTTTGCTTTTGCTGCATCTGTTTTTGTGCATCTTGTCTTCCGTCTCTTCGTGTACTTCTGTACCTGTTGTTTGAACTTCAATGAAATCATCCTTTTTCCTCCGTGTGTTTCTTTTTGTTTGTATCTGAATCTTTTCTGTTTTTTGATGATATGACAAAAAGGGGGAGAAAATATATGATAAATGATCTGATTAATATTATCAGTTACCGAGTAAAAAGGCTCCACATTTACTAACAAAACTTGCAAAGTTCTATGTTTTTAAGTTGTGTTGTTGCAGGAATCAAAGATTCAAGATCAACATAAGAAGCAACAAAATGAATCAAGCTCTTGGATTCTTGAAGCAAGCTGAGTGTTAGGAAGCTTCAGAATCAGAAGCAAGAAGGAAGAATGATCATAAATTCTGATAATAGAATATGATCCAAATCATTGTCTATTTGCTCTGATACATTGTCTATTGGATCTGATATATTCTATATGGCTTATATGGCTCTGATACATATTTTGTGTTCTGATACACATTTTATGTTCTAACTCATTCATGCTGACTTTTGTCGTTTAGTGTTGTTCTGTAACATTTCAGGATGTAGAGATGCTCTGATGATGCTCTGGTACATTTAACAATGTTCTGATACAATCTAGCATGAAGTGATGTAAGAAGAAATTCAAAGCTCTGAAGCTATCCGAGGGAAACAGAAATCAGAAGCTGTGAATGTTCTAAAGATCCAGAAAACTCAAGTTCTGAAGCTGTCCTAAATGGAAGCATGAATCAGAAGCTGTGAATGTTCTGAAGATCAAAGAAATTCAAGTTCTAAAGCTGTCCTAAATGGAAGCAGGAATCAGAAGCTGTGAATGTTCTGAAGATCAAAGAAATTCAAGTTCTGAAGCTGTCCTAAATGGAAGCAGGAATCAGAAGCTGTGAGTGTTCTAGGGATATAAAGAAATTCAAGTTCTGAAGCTGTCCAGTGGAAGCAGAAGTCAGAAACTATGAATTATCAGAAGACAGGAGCTTATGTGATCGTCTCTACCGAAATAATCAGGGAAGTCTTTTATTATTAAAGTTCTTCGAGTATTTATTTCAGGGGGAGATTATTCATCTCAGGGGGAGATTGTTAATCTCAGGGGGAGACATATTCACATGCTTATGCTATAGCTGTGTAATTTGTCTTTAGCCGTCTGCTCTTTCTGATCGCAAATTCATATCATTTATATATGTTTTTGTCATAATCAAAAAGGGGGAGATTGTTAGAACAAGATTTGTTCTGATCAATATTCTTAGTTTTGATGATAACAAGGATATGAATTTTGTGTGAGATAATGTGGTACTCTAATACATTGCAATTTCCCTTTCAGGAAATATATAAAGAGTATGCACAAATCAGCGCTCAGAAGCTTTGTCTCAGAAGGTTCAGCATGCAACATCAGAACATGGTCTGGCAAGACATCAGAAGATGGTCAAGGCAGAATCAGAACATGGGTCTATGGAAGCATCAGAAGAACTTGAGATCAGAAGCAGAAGCACTGAAGTTCTCATGGTATCACGCTCAGAAGCACTTCAAGGTCAGAAGACAAGAAGATGCTATGCACCAAGCTGTTTGACTCTGATGATATTCAAATATTATATTCACAAACATCAGATCAGAAGAAAGTACAAGTGGCAGGCTACGCTGACTGACAAAAGGAACGTTGGAAGCTATTAAAGGCAACGTCAGTAGACACAGCTTGAACAAGGCTCGAGGTAGTTGACAAAAGCGTGAAACATTAAATGCAATGCTGTACGGAATACGCAAAGCATTAAATGCGCCCAACGGTCATCTTCTCAAACGCCTATAAATATGAAGTTCTGAATAGAAGCAAGGTTGACGATTTGCTAACAATTAACTTGCTGAAACGCTGTTCAAATTCAAAGCTCAGAAACTTCATCTTCATCAAAGCTCACTACATTGCTGTTGTAATATATTAGTGAGATTAAGCTTAAACGTTAAGAGAAATATCACTGTTGTGATTATAGCTTTTAAGAAGCATTGTAAAACTCTTATTTGATTACATTAATTTGTAAGTAACTAGAGTGATCAAGTGTTGATCAGAATACTCTAGGAAGTCTTAGCTTGTGTCTAAGCAGTTGTAATTAGAGTGATCACGTGGTGGTCAGGATACTCTAAGAAAGTCTTAGCTTGTGTCTAAGCATTTGTTCCTGGAGTGATCAGGTTGTGATCAGGATACTGTTGAAAGTATTTGTGGGTAAATATTTTCTGTAATATATCGTATCCACAGGGATTGGTTAATATCACTGCCGTTCTATAGTTGTTTATTTTGAGTTAAGAAATTTGGTTTGGTTTGTTTTATACTAATAATAATATCAAAAGCAAATAATAAAATAAAAGTAAGTAAAGGACTTTGTGTTAACAATTAAAGAAAGATGTTGAGTCTTTAGGGTTCATCAACCTAATTCTATACAATTATCAATTAATTCTCAATAGAACAATCCTTTGAATCATTATCTTCACTTATCCTCAAATAAGATTCCATGTCTGCAAATCAAATTAGATAACTTTTACCGGTATGAGATTCGATCTCTCCAAATCACAATAACGATAATAGTAATTAAGAACGATAATTATGAAAACCCAATTACAATTCCATCTCTGCAAATTGCAATTGAATCAATATAGTAACCTAGGGCAAAAGTTAAATCCTTTCTTTCGATCAAAGATTCAACAATGATGTAAATTAAAAGCAAGGTTTCTTATTGATAATAAATTCAAACAATTGTTCACAGGAATTAATCAATGGTAATGTATATTCATAGGTTAACTACTACCTTAGACTTAACAAGAGGGATTTAGCTCTCCATAGACATGAAGAACATACAAAGATTAATGGAAGAATTCATCTTCATCAAAGGAATGTCTTCGCTTGATAGAGAATTAGTCTTCAATTGATGATTGTGGCTGCACCTTCAGATTGCTCTCCTAATTTCGCTCTTCACCAAAGTTCTCTTTCTCTTGGAAGCTAGGGCTTTTAAATAGAAGTTTTGGGCCTTTAACGCCGAGGCCGCGGCGCGGCAACGGGCTGGCGCGGCGCGCCCCTCAAACAGAAGTATTTTCGCGGCGCGCCTAGGAACTCTCGCGGCGCGCCCTTTGTACTTTCCATCTTTTTCTTCAGCCTTTGAGACTTCCAGCTTTCTTTCCTCCTCATGTTCTTCTTAAGTTCTTATTCAGCTCAAAACCTGCAACAATAACACCCACAAGTGATTCGATTTGCTTTACGCACGAACTAAACTTATTCAGTTCAATTCTTAATAAAAACCTATGGATTCATCACATTTTTGCATTGGTCTAGAGAAGAAATCACTTATATTAACACACGAATTTACCAATAATTTACTCCTAACAAACTCTCCCCAACTTAGAGTTTTGTTTGTCCCTAAACAAAATTACTTACCTCCAGCAAAGTTTACCGACAATCAAGCAACAAGTTTTTCAAAAAGTTTTTCTCAAGTGGTTCAATCCAGTAACTAAGTCAAATACTCCTCTTCTACCTGCAAACTCAGAATATACACATGAAACAAACGTTGAAAGCAAATTACCTCCAGAAGTTCAAAACACTACACAATTGTAATTGAATCAGCACTAATCACTCTCATCAAAAAGTATGATGAATAAAAGAGGGGTTAAACACTCATCCAAACAATTAAATCAACAAAGATCCATATCATACGTTCACCAAATTGCTCGCATCAAGTCTTGTGGAATCTGAGAATCAGAAGGTCTTTCTATGGTTGTAATGTGGTTTAGATTCAAAGAAAAGAAGATAATCAAGGGTTGTTCCTAATATAGGGACGCATCCAATTCATAACTTATTTCTTTTTCTCTAAAACTCTACTTCCTTTACCTGTCCATCTTTTTTCATTCATTCGTAGCTTGATTCTTCTTTTTCACTTTTTTTTTTTCAACAACCGTTATATTCTAACGTTGTTACTTCTCTTTTTTTTTTTCAAGCTACGACTTTTTTTCTTTCACCGATTACCATAAGTACTTACTCTTCTTTTGAATGTGACTCTCCCCAACTTGGAGATCAACCTGTATTTAGATTATATGAATGCTCCCCTACTTTCTAAAAAGGTCAAAGAGAAAACACATCACCAAATTTTATGGTTGATGGTCCAGAACAAAACTTTTTATTGAGATCAAAACTTACCAGATATTTTCCTTGGTGTATATTATAATGCTTATCTTGACCTCAGGCTCAAAGAATGGTTAGCAAAGGATCACACTCTCACAGAAGCAAATAAGTTTTTTCATTGGAATAGGCTAAAAGAACTCTCAGATTCAAACAAGTGCCTAAATCACTTTCACAGATTTCCACAAACGATGCAACAAATGGTTTAGCATGATACAAACAAGTTAAAGCAATTGATGGTCTCCTGCATATAGTAAACAATGGAAAGCTTTCCTCACAATGGTTAAGGCTAAGCCGATCCAACAAACAATGTACCATAAAGAACTTCTGACAGTATTTACTAACACCTTAAGTTTCATTGCACACATTAAGAGTTTGAGTTCAAAAATTCATACCTGCTTTGTTACTTATTGAAAAAGAAAGTGAAAGTGAAAAATTTTTGAACATTCACTTCCTACCACTTTTCATACATGTTGCTTCCTTGTTGATACTTCGCTTGAGATTCTCGCTTTGTTATGGGACTACTTACTCTACTGGGAGTGCAAAAACTAGAATTGAAAGAAACAACGAATTGCAATACTTAACATAACTTAATTTAATAAAAAAAAACAAGTCATAGTGACCACTGGGGTTCACTAGAGTCTAGATCAGATAACCACAAAAATAAACAGCAGTCTTATCATCAATTCAGTTACCAACACCAAACAAGTTTTTCACTCATTCGCACATCACCTCTAATCATCTCATACAAACATGGCGTCAATATCATCATCAATATTCGCCTCATTATCCTGGCCTTGGTTATCAGCCCCAGCTGTACCACCTGCATCTGCACCTGTACTACCATCTGCATCCCCCCCAACAGGAAAAGGGTTGGTCTCCGGCCAACCACAGTAAGTGAAATAGCTTTCCCTGGTGGGGAAAGTTCTCTCTTCAGGGGCTATAGACATGTTCCTGAATTGCTGCTGCAAAGCATCGTGCAGAAAAATCTGGGACCTCTGATTTGCTTCAAACATAGCAGAATAATAATGATGGGCTACCAAAGGGTCAAAAGGGGCTGCACTACCCTGAGGGGGTGCTGCAGAAACGGAAGGTCCAGCTGGAGGGGGATCGGTTGCTTGATCCCTGTAATATGGCTTCGCACAAAACCTGTCAATAAAAACATCATCAATAAAAGTGTTAATAACGTGATGTCCCTGTGCAGGAATTTCCACTCCGGCGTCTTTACAAAGACCCATAATCAATCCAGGTAGTGGCAACACACATTTGGCATTAATGCCATGTTGTGTGTCACTCAAAGCAGCTCGTCGTAATTCCTGGGAGAGGATGAATGCGACATCAACAGAGTTTTCCGTCATGATTGTGGTTATTAAGAAAGCCACATCAAGAGGAATGGTGGTGACATGAGTCCTTGGTCGGATGTTGTAGAGGATTACCGACAGAATTCCCCTTGCGGAAACCTTTAGATCCTTCCTGTTGTAGTGAGTTGGATTCCCTTGCCGACTAAGCTCTGGTCCTCGCCCCCTAGTACAAATGTTCTCCGTCATCAGTTCCACAAAGTCGACACAATTGTTGACATTCTGCCGGTAGAAGCATTTTTCATTCTCACCCAATTGGAGTGGTTCCCCTAAGAATTCACTGATTGACTCTCTGTCAAATGCCACAGTTTTGCCTCTTACATAGGACTGATAAGAGTAAGCGACAGATTCATCAGTAGTCTTGATTGCATTGGCATAAAATTCCTTGACTATGTCATAGTCAATTACTGTGTATGGTTCAAACACTTTTTCCCAATTCCTGTTTTCCAGAAAACCCCACATGTTAGCATAAGGAGTGTAACACCCTTCTAAACCCCCGCGGAAAATATAATATTAATTCAGAGTAAACATGAAATACAAGGATGTCACAACTTCTTTAATATAAAATACTATAGTCATTTGTCATGCCACACGAGGAACCATTTAATATAAATACAATTCATGTTCAACACAGCGGATTATAATTCATAACATTGCATATTCATCATCATTCATGCAAGTTCTCTAATACAATTATAAACAACAAGGACCGACATAATAATTCGTCTCTAAACTAGCGTTTCCCAGTGTTACAATCAGAGCATGACTCGACACGAACTAAGGGCTAGCCTATAAGCTATCTTCACCCAATCAAGACGCCGCTACATCCTTAATCTGAAATCATCAAAGTAAGGGTGAGTTTCATTCGAATTAATAAGCATTATGCAATCATAAGCAGTAAAATCTCATAGTAATTATCATCCACTCAATCATACATATAATCAGAATTATTACAACAAGTAAACATCAATCCAACAATATTGGCCATCGGCCCACAACTCATCAATTATACCAATGATCAAGTTATATTAACAACATATTCTTAATACATCAATCATATAAACACACCAAGGCATAACACTGAATTCCATCCAATCATGTTATAACCAATGCATATGATTAAACTGACACTATGCATGTGGTACCATACATGGGATATACCCATCCAACTGATATCCTCATCACTGAGATACAGTTTAACCAGCACCGATTCCACACACAGGGAATCATGCTCACCAAATATCCAGCACCGATTCCACACACTGGGAATCATGCTCACCAAAATATCCAGCACCGATTCCACACACTGGGAATCATGCTCACCAAAATATTCAGCACCGATTCCACACACTGGGAATCATGCTCACCATTTTGATCCACTTTCATCACCGGGATCCATCACCAAAAATGTATGCCAATGAATGCAACATATAACATGCTTACAACATCACCAATCCGATGTAACACATCGTCTCATTATCATCACCAAATCATCACCAATAAGCATGTATATATTCTTAGCATTCATACAAACATATCACACATACATTCACCACAGTTCACATGTTAATATTAACAGTATATTAACATTCATAAATCATCAATCATCACCACGTTCATACATTGTTACATCTAACATCATTGCACACAATGTAACCAATTATCAAAACAACCCAACAACATAATCACAAAACATGTATTCATTTACGACATGTTATAAACCAACATCACCCAATGAATATCACAATCCCATCACCAATACAGAACATGCATCAATAGTCATATATATAAGCACATATACATATACTATCTTTCAATTCATTAATAATTAAATCGAGTTTAAAAAGTAAAGTTGGCTATTGTCCATTTTATCAATTCATCAGATAAAGCATCTCATTAGCTTCGCAACGCCCAAAACGGCACATAAATCGGATACTCAGATCAAAAGTTATGAGTTTTCAAAGATAAAACATTTTTAGAAAAATGCTGCAGGAACGGGGTTGTCCCTACGTGGGAACCGGTTCCTGGCAGCTTCAAAGTCTCGTCTCTGGTTTTTACTATGGGGAACCGGGTTGTCCCTACATGGGAACCGGTTCCCAGCTACCCAGAATCCATATTTCTCTGTTTTTACAAGGGGGAACCGGTTCGTCCCACATGGGAACCGGTTCCTACGTACCTGCACAGCCAGAATCAATATTTTGACAACTTTTACCCTATCCCATAACCCCAATTTCAGGTACATACGAACATAGCACACAATTACCATCAGTTTGCACATCATAACATATTTCAGACAAGTTTTATACAAGTATTAACACATATAACATGAATATCAACAAAATCATGTAATTCATACAATTCATCAAAACCTAACATAAATCCCAAACCCGACACGTACGATTGAACTAGATAACAATCCTAATCAATCATACTACCTACAATCACATAAGGAATACTAACCCGAAGAATCCCCCCTTACCTCAGAGTCGAAACTTCGAAGATTCTCTTCCCCTTTGGCTCTTCTCACTTTCACGTGTTCTCCTTTCTTCAGACTCAGTTCCTGCTTCTCCTTCCTCTTTTCCCAATTCCTTTATTTTATGAAAAATAAAATAAAATATTATAATGGGCTTGCTTAGTCAACACCCCCTCTTCTGCTAATCACCACTCTAGGCCCAATGCCAATAACTCATCATTTTCCATATAATTCAACCAAATACTAAATTATCTCTAATTAATAATTTAATTTCCAATTAAATTAAAATTAGAAAATATGGGGTGTTACAACTCTCCCCCACTAAAATAGTTTTCGTCCTCGAAAACATACTTCTAGTGAATAGTTCCAAATAGGAGTCCTCCATCTGACCTTCCTGTTCGCAGTTAACACTTTCTTAGTCGAACCTCCAAGTTCATCTGACATAACCAACATAAGCATACCTCATGCATTCAATCTCAGCTCTTACGTTGCTTTTGACCATCCCTAGATGTACCACTCGCTATAATTCCAACGGCTAACAACAATGAAACTTCGAGGTGTGATCCATACAATACACTCAATAACTGAATAATACAATTACACAATCCATGGTATGATCACAACTGATCAACACTGTAGTAATGGATTCCATTTACCCATGTACTAACCTTAGGCACACTCTTCCAATTGAGCGATAAAGTAATACTTACACTTACTCAGAGCAAATTCTCGAGTTACTTCATCTATTAAAAACATTCCCACTACCGGAACAAGCACACATCAGTAGTTATAATTACATAGCTCATCATCGTCAATATACCATTGCTTACAAGATAGCTCAACAGAGTCCCACTCTTCACTAAGAATGAAATCCACTTCGTCCTTCGTAGAGTATAATCCTTCATTTCAATTAGAAATCCACACAATACCTTACAACATCATAAGATTATTATAGCATCATGTAATATCAATTCTTCTTCTTAACTTCTCCGAATGCCTACTCGTTAATTACGTACAACCGTAATAGGATATCCATCACCTCGACAATTATTCAAAAGGTCATAATCCTTTGGCACGACATCCTTACGTCCACGAGATTCTAAACCCCACATATAGATAAACACATATTCTCTATGTAGGATTCCGACATATTAATTCCTCACTGCCCACGAGTAATTACTCATAACACCACTCTACATCATACTTTCGCTGTACGACTACGACTACTCGTCTTAAGTCACCGTCCAATGCTTCGTACCCCTTCATATTCACTTTCTCATAAGCTCCCACAATATGGTGAGTGGTTATTCTCACATCTCAGCATTCATCACATCTTATACCATTAAGGTAACAAGCAATCTTATACCACCTATATAATTCCGCCTATTATTGACAAGAGATTAAGGGTGATCAAGTCCTCAATTTGTCAATAGATAGCCGACAATCATATTTAAGCATAAACCGTTGTTACTACATAACAGCGTCTTTTCCGAGTTTGCACCCAAACTCATTAACATTGTCATAGTCTAATAATTCTCTATGGTGTCCTTCTTCTAGAATATTCTTTCTCAACCCGGTAACACGCGGAACACAACAGCGACCACCAACCTCATTATACCATCCTCGTCAATTCTGAGTCCGTCATCTTTACCTTGGTAATCCAAAGTCGACTTATCGATCAACTCAACATCAGCTTTCTGACTTTCTCTATTCTCGTCAGGAATACCATTAGTCAGTTTCAGTATACCCAATCTAACATTATTAGGAGCACTTTCACATACCAAACTTAATTCTCTGAATTGTTCAATTCAATCCAACTCTTTCTCCATCCGCATCGATCTTTTTAGAGGTTCCCTACTCAGTGCATTGACATAACAGCTTCCTCACCAAGATGATAATCCAAGAAAAATCTAACCATGTCTATTGCTTCACATTAAGCCCTTGCTGATCAAACAGGTACTCCAGACTCTTATGATCACTAAACACTTCCAATCTCAACCATACAAATAATGTTGCCACAAACAAAACCACAATCGTCAACTCTAAGTCATGGGTCGGATAATTCCCTTCCTGCGTTTTCAATCATCCCGACGCATAAGTTCCTACTTACTAATTTTACATCAATACACCATCCAAACCCATCAACGACGCATCACAATATACCACAAATGGTTCCAAAGTCTATTTCACCTTTTCTACTGATTCCTTCATCACTCAAATCCATCAATATTTAAATCATCTTTATCCGCTTATTTATTAAGGACATATTCTACTCGACTTCGTTCCGAACAATCGCGGTAATAAGCATTCCTATTTCAACACTGGTCTAGGCCTCTTTATCCAACATCATAATATCTCCTCATAGGACCACTCTACTGTATTTATAACTCTTCCACAAGTTATAACATAATCTCACCTCTTCGTAGTCTCAAACGACACCCTAATCCGATACTCAGAATTCAAGATATGAATGTTTCCAACCGTTACCCAAGATACAATACCGATACCATGCAACGAAACTCTATACGACATCTCCAAAACTTCTCAATTGGCACATTTAATCTCTAAGATTGCTTCTCAACAAGCCTCCTCATTATTCCTTTATTCTGTTTAACTCTGACACTGACATCCCATGCCGCACCAACGAACAATCTAGTTCTAAGGACAAGTGTAACCGTAACTTCACCTCTTTCTAACATCATCCTGACACAATTAAATATGTTACAGCTGCTGCAACCATTTTTATAACAAAGTTCATCTCGTTAGCTTTCCGACGCTTCAAACGGAACTCACATCGGAGGTCCAGAACTCCAGTTATGAATTTTCAAAGTTTCATAACGATTCAGCAATCTTCCTGCGATTTGCTTACGGAAATTCTGCTCCAAAACTCATCCTTTTCAAATTAGTCTCATTATTAACATCATCTTATCACATCTCTTCGCTTCCAAACTTCTTATAACTTAAACAACACATTTCATCGCTGAAGTTCGATTTCTACAACATCCTGAAACCAAATTCATGTACGCCATCATCAACCTTCTTATCCTTGAGATCATACTCGTCTCTTTGCATTACTCGCACTTCAGAACGTTCTCAACAACATCTATAACCTCTACCATCATCTCAATTACTTACTAGTAATCCTACGACAAGGTCTACGACAATACTTCCTTTAATCACTGCTTCAACAGCGACCTTTCACATAGGGCTACTCACACAACAACATCACAGTCCATCAGTAGCACTTGAAGCATCACAACTTCGAAATTCCATTTCTCAGAAATAACCATCATCTACTCCGAGACACTCCGACTGAACAACAACCACAGTCTTCAGCCCATGTCACCTTCACTTCAGAAAACAATAACTCCACACTCTTGTACTGCTGCCCTACGCATCACTCTAACATCTTGCATCTGAGACATATCCGAGAAGCATGACTTCTCCCCCACTAGTTTCAATCCTACTTCTGCAAGCAAACCGTCAGAACACACTGAGTACCGACAGTGTTTCTCACACATGTCGCATACCGACAGGAATTAACAATAAGACTCTGGTCGCAAGGACCGACTATGCTCTGATACCACTATTGTAACACCCTTCTAAACCCCCGCGGAAAATATAATATTAATTCAGAGTAAACATGAAATACAAGGATGTCACAACTTCTTTAATATAAAATACTATAGTCATTTGTCATGCCACACGAGGAACCATTTAATATAAATACAATTCATGTTCAACACAGCGGATTATAATTCATAACATTGCATATTCATCATCATTCATGCAAGTTCTCTAATACAATTATAAACAACAAGGACCGACATAATAATTCGTCTCTAAACTAGCGTTTCCCAGTGTTACAATCAGAGCATGACTCGACACGAACTAAGGGCTAGCCTATAAGCTATCTTCACCCAATCAAGACGCCGCTACATCCTTAATCTGAAATCATCAAAGTAAGGGTGAGTTTCATTCGAATTAATAAGCATTATGCAATCATAAGCAGTAAAATCTCATAGTAATTATCATCCACTCAATCATACATATAATCAGAATTATTACAACAAGTAAACATCAATCCAACAATATTGGCCATCGGCCCACAACTCATCAATTATACCAATGATCAAGTTATATTAACAACATATTCTTAATACATCAATCATATAAACACACCAAGGCATAACACTGAATTCCATCCAATCATGTTATAACCAATGCATATGATTAAACTGACACTATGCATGTGGTACCATACATGGGATATACCCATCCAACTGATATCCTCATCACTGAGATACAGTTTAACCAGCACCGATTCCACACACAGGGAATCATGCTCACCAAATATCCAGCACCGATTCCACACACTGGGAATCATGCTCACCAAAATATCCAGCACCGATTCCACACACTGGGAATCATGCTCACCAAAATATTCAGCACCGATTCCACACACTGGGAATCATGCTCACCATTTTGATCCACTTTCATCACCGGGATCCATCACCAAAAATGTATGCCAATGAATGCAACATATAACATGCTTACAACATCACCAATCCGATGTAACACATCGTCTCATTATCATCACCAAATCATCACCAATAAGCATGTATATATTCTTAGCATTCATACAAACATATCACACATACATTCACCACAGTTCACATGTTAATATTAACAGTATATTAACATTCATAAATCATCAATCATCACCACGTTCATACATTGTTACATCTAACATCATTGCACACAATGTAACCAATTATCAAAACAACCCAACAACATAATCACAAAACATGTATTCATTTACGACATGTTATAAACCAACATCACCCAATGAATATCACAATCCCATCACCAATACAGAACATGCATCAATAGTCATATATATAAGCACATATACATATACTATCTTTCAATTCATTAATAATTAAATCGAGTTTAAAAAGTAAAGTTGGCTATTGTCCATTTTATCAATTCATCAGATAAAGCATCTCATTAGCTTCGCAACGCCCAAAACGGCACATAAATCGGATACTCAGATCAAAAGTTATGAGTTTTCAAAGATAAAACATTTTTAGAAAAATGCTGCAGGAACGGGGTTGTCCCTACGTGGGAACCGGTTCCTGGCAGCTTCAAAGTCTCGTCTCTGGTTTTTACTATGGGGAACCGGGTTGTCCCTACATGGGAACCGGTTCCCAGCTACCCAGAATCCATATTTCTCTGTTTTTACAAGGGGGAACCGGTTCGTCCCACATGGGAACCGGTTCCTACGTACCTGCACAGCCAGAATCAATATTTTGACAACTTTTACCCTATCCCATAACCCCAATTTCAGGTACATACGAACATAGCACACAATTACCATCAGTTTGCACATCATAACATATTTCAGACAAGTTTTATACAAGTATTAACACATATAACATGAATATCAACAAAATCATGTAATTCATACAATTCATCAAAACCTAACATAAATCCCAAACCCGACACGTACGATTGAACTAGATAACAATCCTAATCAATCATACTACCTACAATCACATAAGGAATACTAACCCGAAGAATCCCCCCTTACCTCAGAGTCGAAACTTCGAAGATTCTCTTCCCCTTTGGCTCTTCTCACTTTCACGTGTTCTCCTTTCTTCAGACTCAGTTCCTGCTTCTCCTTCCTCTTTTCCCAATTCCTTTATTTTATGAAAAATAAAATAAAATATTATAATGGGCTTGCTTAGTCAACACCCCCTCTTCTGCTAATCACCACTCTAGGCCCAATGCCAATAACTCATCATTTTCCATATAATTCAACCAAATACTAAATTATCTCTAATTAATAATTTAATTTCCAATTAAATTAAAATTAGAAAATATGGGGTGTTACAAGGAGCATCTTCATCTCCCCGAGGTACAACGACTTTTTCAGCCAGGATGGTTCTAGAGCCCAGAACCTTGAACCTGTCGGCCTGAGCCCGACCTAAAAACTTGTCAGATTGGTTGCCCGCAGCACGCGATCCGCGAGGACCTGAACTTGTGGACTTTGTGCGCACTCTCTTGGCTGGGTTCATCTGCAATTAACACCACACATAACAGACCATAGATAGGGTTAACACACAGTAATACAATTCTTAAAAAAAATTCTCCAGCCGCGGCGCGACTGCGAGTTACCGCGGCGCGGCTGCGGCGCAACTGAAAGGGTTTGCCTTGGTATGGGTCCTTCTTTCAGCCCCACACCTTTATTCAAAGAATCAGAAACTTCAGAACCATAAATAGAAGTTGTCTACCCTAGGGTTTGCAAAGGAAACAACATTTGGCTCCTAATCTTGAAGAATTTGCGAGAACCTATTGAGAGGTTCCATTACCAGAACAAAATACTGAGGAGAGAGATACATACCTTGCCGCCGAATGAGTAACGAAGAAAAATAGTGAACTGGGTGTTGATTGAAGCTCTGAACCGGAGGTTGCGCTTTTGGACTTGGAAGTTGTAAAAGATAGAATGAGGGGGAAGTGAGGGTTTTCAAAATAAAACCTAATTTTAGCCTTGTACCGCGGCGCGCAAGCGTACCTCCGCGGCGCGCAAATACTTCTGTTTTGCGTCGCGGCGCACGCTTAACGCCCGCGGCGCGATCCCTTTTTTTTTTTTTTTTTTAAAAAATTCTTTTGTTCCTTGTTCCCCCACTTCGCTCTTTTGCAACTTCCCTTGTGCTGATGGCACTGATTGATGATAACTGAATAAACTAAAAAGATAAAAGAAAATTACTTAAATTGAAAGATGCTTACTCTGTTGGGTTGCCTCCCAACAAGCGCTTCGTTTAACGTCGCATGGCTCGACGGTTAAACCCCTTTGACTAGGAGTTCAACAGGGAGATTGTGCATACTTCTCTATCAAACTCTCCCCCAAGGTAGCTTTTTAACCGTTCTCCATTAACGGTCCAACTGTCTTTGGTCTTACCATCTTCAATAGTAATGGCCCCGTAGGGTTTAATTTCCTTGATTATAAACGGTCCTGACCACTTAGACTTCAATTTGCCTGGGAAGAGCTTGAGTCTGGAGTTGAATAGTAATACAAGGTCGCCTACCTTGAACTCTTTCTTCTTGATTCTCTTATCATGGTACCTTTTCATGTTTTCCTTATACATTTTATTAGACTCATATGCTAGGTACCTGAATTCCTCAAGTTCATGGAGTTGATTCTTCCTCTTCTTATACGCCAAACTATCATCTCTATTGAAGAAACGAAGGGCCCATAGTGCTTTGTGCTCTACCTCCACCGGTAGATGACATGCCTTACCGTAAACCATTTGAAAAGGCGATGCACCCGTTGGTGCTTTGTATGCTGTCCTATATGCCCACAAGGCATCATCTATCCTTACCGACCAGTCTTTACGGGATTCTGACACTGTCTTCTCGAGAATGTTCTTGATTGCTCGATTGGAAATCTCTGCTTGCCCGTTAGTTTGGGGATGATAAGGCGAAGCTATCTTGTGGTTGATATGATATTTGTCCAGCACTTTTGCCACCTGTTCATTAACAAAATGAGATCCACCATCGCTTATGATCACTCTAGGCATGCCAAAACGTGTGAATATGTTACGATTTAAAAATTTTAGCACTGTTTTGGCATCCGCCTTTGGTGTAGCGATGGCTTCAACCCACTTGGAAACATAATCTACTGCAACTAAAATATATTCGTTAGCAAAAGAGGGAAGAAATGGCCCCATAAAATCAATGCCCCAACAATCAAAAACTTCTATTTCAATGATGGTTTGAAGTGGCATCTCATCCCGTTTGCTTATCCCTCCAACTCTTTGGCATTTGTCACAACTCTTTGCATGGTGATGGGCGTCTTTAAAAATTGTTGGCCAGAAAAATCCGGATTGGAGGACCTTTGTTGCTGTCCTCCATCCATTAAAATGACCACCACTTGGTGAATTATGACAATGCCACAAGATTTGTTGGGCTTCTTCTTCAGTCACACATCTTCTTAGAATTCCATCCTTACCTATCTTGAACAAGTATGGGTCGTCCCACACATAGTACTTTGCATCGGCTAACAACTTTTTCTTTTTGTTCCAGTCAAAGTCCTCCGGTATCATACCGGTTGCTTTATGATTAGCCAAATCGGCGAACCATGGTCTTGTTTGTATTTCAAAAAGTTGTTCATCCGGGAATGTCTCATTTATTTCAGCTTCTTGGTTGGTGACATTTACATTGACTAACCGAGATAAATGGTCTGCTACCACATTCTCTGACCCTTTTTTATCCCGGATTTCTATGTCAAATTCTTGTAAGAGAAGGACCCAACGAATGAGTCTTTGCTTCGAATCCGGTTTGGTGAGCAAATATTTTATTGCTGCATGGTCAGTATAAATCACCACTTTTGACCCAATGAGATAGGATCTGAATTTTTCAAGAGCATACACTATAGCTAAAAATTCTTTTTCTGTGGTAGCATAGTTGACTTGAGCGTCATTTAGCACCTTGCTTGCATAGTGTATGACATGAAAAATTTTTCCTTTCCGTTGGCCTAACACCGCACCTATGGCATAGTCGCTAGCATCACACATCAGTTCAAAATGGTTTTTCCAATCTGGTGCTACTATCACAGGTGCGGTGGCTAGCCTTTCTTTCAGGTCATTGAAGGCTTTAACACAAGATTCATCAAAATTAAAACACGTACCTTGGTTGAGTAGATTACTCAAAGGCTTGGCAATCTTGGAAAAATCTTTAACAAACCTTCTGTAGAATCCTGCATGACCTAAAAAGCTTCGTACTCCTTTGACATTGATTGGAGGTGGGAGTTTTGAAATTACCTCCACCTTGGCTTGGTCTACTTCAAGTCCCCTTGAAGATACTTTGTGTCCGAGTACAATTCCTTCTGTTACCATAAAATGGCACTTCTCCCAATTAAGAATCAAGTTGGTCTCAATACACCTTTCAAGTGCCACGTCCAGATTATTCAGGCATGTATCAAATGTCTTTCCGAACACTGAAAAGTCATCCATGAATACCTCAATACTCTTTTCAATAAGGTCAGAGAATATGGCTTGCATGCATCGTTGAAAGGTTGCTGGGGCATTGCATAGTCCAAATGGCATCCTCCTATATGCGAAGATTCCAAATGGACATGTAAATGCTGTCTTCTCATGATCTTCTGGGTTGACTACGATTTGATTGTATCCGGAATATCCATCCAGAAAGCAATAGTAATTCTGCCCCGATAATCTCTCAAGCATTTGATCCATGAATGGTAATGGAAAGTGGTCTTTTCTCGTTGCTTTATTGAGTCTCCGGTAATCTATGCACATGCGCCACCCGGTCACAGTTCTAGATGGTATGAGTTCATTCTTGTCATTCCGGATTACCGTCATGCCTCCCTTCTTTGGAACAACTTGTACCGGACTTACCCATGCACTATCAGAAATTGGGTAAATCATTCCTGCTTCAAGGAGTTTGATTACCTCTTTCCTTACTACCTCTTTCATTGTTGGGTTCAGTCTTCGTTGTGGTTGAGCCACTGGTTTGAAGTCTTCTTCTAACATAATCTTGTGCATGCAATATGCGGGGCTGATACCTTTCAAATCTGCCAATACCCATCCGATTGCTGCTTTATTCTTTTGAAGGATTTGTATGAGTCTTGCCTCTTCGGTCGCATTTAACTTTGAGCTAATAACGACCGGCTTTCTTCCTTCTTCATCTAAAAATACATATTTCAAATGAGTTGGAAGCACTTTTAATTCTAACTTCGACTCTTTCACTTCTTTTTTCAGCTCCAAATCCTCCACTTTGTCTTCTTTGTTGGATGTGTTACCACCTTTCTCTAATTCTTTTAGAAACAACTCAATTTCTTTTTCTTCTTCTTGAGTGAGTACATTAAATGACTCAACAAGAGACCTCTCTAAAGGGTTAGAAAGATGAATTTGGCTTGCTACTTCTTCGGCACTTGTTTCAATTACATCCATGCGAAAGCAATCATTCTTGTCTTTGGGTTGTTTCATGGCATCAAAGAGGTTAAAACATACCTCTTCATCTTGGACTCTTAGCTTCATTATACCGTCATCGATGTCAATCATCATCCGGGCTGTTTTCATGAATGGTCTTCCAAGAATAATAGGTGAGACTTTATCTTCTTCCATATCGATTACCACAAAATCTACCGGAAACAAAAATTTGTCAACTTTCACTAACATGTCTTGTGCAATTCCATATGGGAGAGTGGTAGACTTGTCAGCTAGTTGCAGAGTCATTCTTGTTGCTTTCATCTCAATATTTCCCAGCCGCTTTACTATTGATAAAGGAATTAAATTTATGCTGGATCCGAGATCAATCAATCCATTTCCAATATTTTGATTCCCTATTGTAACCGGTAAAGTGACTCTTCCAGGATCTCTCGCCTTTTGAGGAAGACGCGATATGATAGCACTACATTGTGCATCAAGTATAACAACCTCTTCTTCTTCCGGTCTTTTCTTCTTTGTCAAGATATCTTTCATGAATTTCGCATATTTTGGCATTTGGGCAATAGCTTCAGAGAATGGAATATTAATTTGTAGCTGCTTAAAAATTTCCATAAACCTGGCATATTGTCTAGCGTTGTCTTTCTTTGAAGGAGCATGAGGATATGGCAAATGTTGACTCGGAATCGTGTTGTTAGCCATCTTATCTTTAGCACTCCTTCTTTTTAATTTCTCCTTCTTGACTTCTCTACTCAAATCTTCCTCTTCATCCCCCTTTCTAATAATTTCCTATTCTTCATCTTCTCCATCATGTTTTTCATCTTCTTTTTCTTTATCGTCTTCAACCTCATTAGTTTTTGTTTCATCCTTGCCACCTTTTTGTCCAGACCTTGTTACCACTGCTTTGCAATGTTCTCTTGGGTTCTCTTGAGTGTTGGCCGAGAAAGTTGCATTTGATTGATGAGTTGCAATCTGCTTAGCAAGTTGGCCCACTTGAGTTTCTAAACTCTTTATAGCCGCTTCTTGATTCTTCTGATTTATTACTGATGTTTGAATGAATTGATTCACTGTCTCCTCTAACTTGGATTGTCCTCCTTGCTGTTGTTGTGGTGGTTGAGTGTATGGTTGGAATGCTTGTTGTTGATACCCTTGATTCGGTGGCCTTTGTTGGTACCCTTGATTGTTATATCTTGGTGGATAACCTTGTTGGTATGGCTGATTCTGATATTGATTCTGCCTCTGTCCTTGGTTATTATTCATGTAATTCACTTCTTCTTCTTGCACTGGTGGACAGAATCCTGTTTGATGATCTCCCTTGCACAATTCGCACTTAGCAACTTGATATGAATTAGATACCCAGTTCAGCTCCTTGATCTGTTGTGGTAATTTAGACATTTGTTGTGTCAAAAGTTCCACTTGTGAAGTTAGCAATTTGTTCTGAGCAAGTAGAGCATCACTGTTGTTCAACTCTAACATTCCGGGTTTCTTATCTCTTACCGTTCGATCATGATTGCCTTGACGATCATTTAGAGCCATTCGCTCTATTATCTGAGTAGCTTCTTCAGGTGTTTTGGACATGAGAGAACCACCAGCTGTGGCGTCCAAAAGTGTCTTGTTTGTAGCTGTGAGACCGTTACGGAACATATGGATTTGGTCAACGTCTGAAAAACCGTGTCCTTTGCACTTTCTCAACATAGCTTTATACCTTTCCCATGCTTCATTCAAAGATTCATTACTACCTTGAGAAAATACTGCTATTGCTGTTTTTGCTTCGAAGAATCGGTTTTGAGAGTAAAACCTTTCCAGAAATTTTTCTTCCAATGTGTTCCAATTTGTCATCACTACCTCGGGTTGATCCAGATACCAATCCTTTGCCTTAGATAGCAAAGAGTGTGGGAACAACCTCTTAAATAATGCTTCCTCATCAGCTTGAGCGACACCCGTAGTACCCGCTAACTCATAGAATCGAGTAAGATGCGTGTACGGGTCTTCATGGTCCAATCCGGCGAAAGGACTTGCACAAATCAATTGTATGATACCGGTCTTCAGTTCTGTCGGTCGCCCGTTGGCAGCAGTTCTCGCGAACTGAGGATTGAGTCTTGGACTATTAGCACATGGACCATTAGCAGCCATGTTGCCAACAGTAGGTTGTATAAAAACTTCCGGTTCTTCCTCCGTGAATAGTTCGTGAAAGAAGAATCCTTCTTGCGACTCGTCAATGGTTTCAAGTTGTTGTGACGATGTCGCGGTTGCGTTGTCTCTTGCTTTTGCTATGTTCGCTCTTTTTCGTGCTTTGCTATTTAACCTCCTAGCGGTCCTTTCGATCTCGGGATCAAAAAGAAGTTGATCGCTAGAAACTTTGCTGCGCATACACAATCTTCTGCAAAACTAGCAAACACGTGAAACAACCAAATAGAGAAAAAAAATTAAAACTCAAAATAAGAACTACTGCAATGCATGCAATATTGACACCAATCCCCGGCAACGGCGCCAATTTGTTGAAAGTATTTGTGGGTAAATATTTTCTGTAATATATCGTATCCACAGGGATTGGTTAATATCACTGCCGTTCTATAGTTGTTTATTTTGAGTTAAGAAATTTGGTTTGGTTTGTTTTATACTAATAATAATATCAAAAGCAAATAATAAAATAAAAGTAAGTAAAGGACTTTGTGTTAACAATTAAAGAAAGATGTTGAGTCTTTAGGGTTCATCAACCTAATTCTATACAATTATCAATTAATTCTCAATAGAACAATCCTTTGAATCATTATCTTCACTTATCCTCAAATAAGATTCCATGTCTGCAAATCAAATTAGATAACTTTTACCGGTATGAGATTCGATCTCTCCAAATCACAATAACGATAATAGTAATTAAGAACGATAATTATGAAAACCCAATTACAATTCCATCTCTGCAAATTGCAATTGAATCAATATAGTAACCTAGGGCAAAAGTTAAATCCTTTCTTTCGATCAAAGATTCAACAATGATGTAAATTAAAAGCAAGGTTTCTTATTGATAATAAATTCAAACAATTGTTCACAGGAATTAATCAATGGTAATGTATATTCATAGGTTAACTACTACCTTAGACTCAACAAGAGGGATTTAGCTCTCCATAGACATGAAGAACATACAAAGATTAATGGAAGAATTCATCTTCATCAAAGGAATGTCTTCGCTTGATAGAGAATTAGTCTTCAATTGATGATTGTGGCTGCACCTTCAGATTGCTCTCCTAATTTCGCTCTTCACCAAAGTTCTCTTTCTCTTGGAAGCTAGGGCTTTTAAATAGAAGTTTTGGGCCTTTAACGCCGAGGCCGCGGCGCGGCAACGGGCTGGCGCGGCGCGCCCCTCAAACAGAAGTATTTTCGCGGCGCGCCTAGGAACTCTCGCGGCGCGCCCTTTGTACTTTCCATCTTTTTCTTCAGCCTTTGAGACTTCCAGCTTTCTTTCCTCCTCATGTTCTTCTTAAGTTCTTATTCAGCTCAAAACCTGCAACAATAACACCCACAAGTGATTCGATTTGCTTTACGCACGAACTAAACTTATTCAGTTCAATTCTTAATAAAAACCTATGGATTCATCACATTTTTGCATTGGTCTAGAGAAGAAATCACTTATATTAACACACGAATTTACCAATAATTTACTCCTAACAGATACTCTAGAAGACTTAGTCGCGGACTAAGTGGAAAACCATTGTAATCTGTTGCGATTAGTGGATTAAATCCTCAGGTGAGGTAAATCACTCCGTGGGGGTGGACTGGAGTAGTTTAGTTAACAACGAACCAGGATAAAAATAACTGTGCAATTTATCTTTATTGTTCAAGTTTTTAGACTACACTTATTCAAACCCCCCCTTTCTAAGTGTTTTTCTATCCTTCAATAAATTCCCCTTAAAAAACACCCAATCAAAAAACACTTAAAACACTTGAAAAATATTCATAGCTTAAACAAAGTAAGGAAGTCATGCGAGGCCTAGTAGTGGGTCTCGTTCATCATGGATTTACATCAAGAAATACAAACAAAATCACTTTCTTTTTCTTCTAAGAGCATGTTAAGTCCTTTCCATACTTAGGCGTATAAGTCTCCAAAGGTCGAGCATCGTTGGAATGTGATCTTAACCTTTGTTCACCTAAAAAACACAAAACAAACGAATTTTGTGTTGTTATATTAGTTGTAGTAAAAAAGTCGCAATCTTCACACATTGTTATAATAAATCTTTACATGGTTATTATAGAGTTATCATCTTACTTAAGGGTGATCAAGTTGTCATATGGTATCATGACTAAGTTAGTGTTTTCTTTAGAGGATGATATCCAAGTTACTATATTCTTAAGGGTATTCATCTAATATTAGTGTTAATTGCATTTTGGTCGCTTCAGTTCATAATTCTTAGAACAACATAGGATACTAGCTTCAATAAATTTTTGTGTTTGTGAGTTCAATGATACCTGAAAACTAGGATCAAAGTAGATATGTGAAAACATAGCAAAAATACCAACGTGAAGCAATAAAATTGATAGAAACGGAGAATAAAGTCATGTTAATTAGGCCTAATATGTGATACGATTTCGTGTTATCAAGGGTTTTTATAAACAAGGATTATCTTAAAACTAACTATGGATTTTAGACATTTTTTAAATCTAACATATAATTTTAATAATACCTGTTTTTGTCAAACATGATTCTCATGAGGACCACAACCTATTTTCCTTCATCTTTCTACTCTTCAATTTGAATTTCATCCGAGGTAGTTGCAACTTAGACTTATCTGTCACACATTCACTCTAGTGCAATGCTATAAAATCAATGCTACTATTTATTTTTATTTTTAAAAATTTATTTAAATTTCCATTAAAATCATCTATCCGTCAAATAATAACCATTACATATCATTATCAAATTGGCCAGGAACATAAATAGGCTGCCCTCTAATTTTGAAGGATATAGTATATACTAGTTTATCAATAACATTCAATACTTTCATATCTAAAATTTAAACCATCACATGAAAAGTCAGGGTTGATCTATTGTTCATGGTTGTCGGCTCTAGCAAGGTTGACCAAGTATGTTTAGAGATTTTATCGAGGTTGACGCAAAGTTTGGTTCAGAGCCCCTAACAAGGTTGACCGAGTAGGTTCATAGTCTTTATTAAGGTTGACCGGCGTCAGAGCCCCTAACAAGGTTGATCGAGTAGATTTTGAGCCTTTATTGAGGTTGACACAAAGTTTTGGTTGAGAGTCCCTTTTTCTGCGAAGGAGAGGTTGATTGAGTATTAGTAGTTATCCTTCTGGTCGAAGTCGATTACTAATCCTTTTACATAATGTTTGAATCCCACCTAATTTTGAGACTTAAGAAAAGTGGGATGCCTGTCGCCCACGCAGGGAAAAAGGATGACAACCTTTGCTTCTTTTAATAAATCTACCTGGACTATTTTATAAAAGGAAGAGACAATAGCTCACCTTTTTTGAAGTGCTAAAGCGGCAACAAAAAGTAAGTATTTATTTAGTTTTATCATATCGTCTCCACGGGGATTAGTGTGACGGAAAAAACTACCGTTAAAGAGTTTCAATCTCTCTAAGTTTGGCTTTGGGTTTGGAAGGTAAAATGCGAGAAAAGTAAATAAAGTAAATAAAAAATCTCAATAGTCTAAGAGAATTTATTCTGGAATTGCATTTCATTCTACCGGTCAAATATTTACACTTTCCAATCAATTACACTCAACCTAAATTACTCGTCAATACCATCATGTATCGCTCACAACCAAGGTTATTTCTAACTGAAAGCGGAGAGAACAACTGTGTCATCTCGGAAGCGATCTCTCAATGCAACTCAACAACACAGAAACATTAAGCTTCGACACACAAGAAATTATCAGGACTAAACCCTATGTCTAGAATCTAGAAACTAATAGGTATTCATTCAAGAAAGACTTGGAGAGCATATGTCTATGGCAAACCAAACCTCCGCATAAAGCAAAAACAAGAACAAACATCAATATTGATTTGTACAAGATATTTTATATAATCCCATGATCAACATATATATATAGGGAAGAAGGAGATAAATCAGAAACTTCTCACAGTGTCAACACGATCTGAGACAAATCCATACCCAATCGACAAGATGTAGCATCCAATGGTGTTGCCTAAACATCTAAACTATCAAAATCGGATCAGAGCCTCTCCATGGGGAAAAAGGGCCGGGTGATAAAAAACCTAACAAAATCTGTTTTTAAAATGTATATATACAAATCTAATTTACGCAGAACGCGCTAAGTGAGATGGATCTCACTAAGCGAGACCTCATTTATTTGAGCTAAACCGCCTCTAGAGGAAAATATCTGGTACAATAAAATTGACCTCCCTTAGCAAGATTGACCTCCCTTTATTTGAGCGAACACGGCTCTGGATACTGTCTTGAAAGTGGTAGCACGCTGCAACTTTGGCTTAGCAAGATCTGTCGAATTTTGGTTTTTTATTGCTCCAAAATTGCGTAATTGAAGCTCTGTCTTTGACACTTTATTGCTCGAGCGTCCGATACACATCAATACCTATAAAACAAATGAAAATGGTCAAACGGTACAAAAATTAATAAAAACTCAAAGAATATGTAAGATGTACAAATATAAAGAAAATGTACGCATTCACGCACAAGTTGAGTAAAAAGAGATGATAAGTGCCGCAAAACAATATACAAAAATAACTACATTTTGACACTTATCAGCCTTATACAACAATAATAATTGGGTTAAAGCATAAATTTGTGTTTTGTCCAACTTGTGGCAGATTCTTACTCAGACAAGTTAAATCTAGTTATCAACTTATCTTCTTCAATTTATGATTTGTACCATATTGACTTTTGTTTAAACATATTGTACGCTGACTTCTGAGAGTTCGATATCTTTAGGCTCCTCCAATAATCTTCCTAACTGGGATACTTATACAATCCCCCAAACACGAGGCTTGTAGAACATGATGAAGCGCTTTGAGCAAAATCTATTTCGGAAGGACATTCTAACTTTCATTTTGCTTTGCCTTCTTTTGTTTTCTTCAGTAAAACATGGGTTCTTTTGCCGACTTTCAATATAATTTCTATGAATTTATAAAAAGAGGAGGTGCCTCTCGTTCGCGAAGGAAAAATGAGAGACACCTATTAAACCATCATGAAATCTATTTTTTTAATTTGTGTTATCATGTTTCCCAGTTTTTTTAGCATTCTGGAAGTTAGGGGGAGGGGAAGTCTTCAGCCAACATGCATTGATTGTCAATGCATTGTTCCTCAGTGTCATGTTGCCTCCACCACTTCCACTAGCACCGTTGCTACTTCGACCACTAGGAACTAGATTATTATGTATTGGGCATGACAATGTATTACTTAAATAAATGATGTTTGTATTGTAATTGTAATGGTCGCTTGTACTATTGAGCCCACAAAATGATGTGATATTAATGGACTAGTAATTTTCTTTTTGTCATCTCATGTTATGCGCAAAATTTTTGAACATGGTTGTTGTTAATTTCACACACACACATATATATATATATATATATATATATATATATATATATATATATGATGATACTATCATTACATATATATAGTCGAAGAAATAGAGAAAATTGAGCCAAAGAACACTTAATTTAATAAAGAATAGTCCAAGAATGGAGCAAAACGGATATATTATAAAGAAATAAGAGACTTTGGGAGAATTTGGCTGAAAAGGAGCACGCAACCGCGACCACCATCTCTACTATTGAAAATGATAAAAATGTCTTATATTTTCACTATGTAGTAAAAAATCTTATTTAAATTTTAATTGTGATATTTTATGTGTGTGTGCGTGCGCACATGTGCGCTTGAGATTTTAATGACAAAGGGAAAAACATATAATAGGTATAAGAGAAAACAAAAAAAATATTAAATTTAATATAATTATGAATTGTGATATTTTGTGTGCGTACTTTCACAATTTTATTTTAAAATTGTGAAATGAAATATTAAAAATATTGTTTTATAATAAAAATGTTACATAAGAGTTAAATATATTTTGTAAACGACAACTACAAACATCAATTCCATTCTCTATAAATACCTTCGTCCATTAACATAAATCTTCATCGAATCATCCTCCTCGTAACTTAAATCTTTGTCGATTCATCTTCCTCTTAACTTGAATCTTAATCAGTTCATCATCATGAATATCATTAAAAGTGTAACTTTTTTCCTTCTTGCTGCGATTTCAAGCTTCATTCTCTCCCTAATCATCAGTGCTAACACGACTGTTCTTCCAAACAGCTTTAAGAACTATCTCTGTATCCATCCACCATGTGGTGGTGCCCCCGCTTTTCCTTCTGCCACCGTCGCCGCCAAGGTCTCTGCCACCACTGCCACCATTCCATTTGTTACCACCACCAGGATCCCACTTGTTGAAGATAATAATAAAAATTAGTAATATTATCTTCAAGAAAATGTATGAAATAAGGACCAGTTCTTGTTGCCTCTATGCCTGTCTGTATTAAATGTATTATCATGTTCATGAAAATGATACTCTAGTGTTATGCACTATCTCAAGTATTTGAATAAAATGGACTGGTTCTTTTGGTGCTTCTATGTTTGTATTTCTACTTTACTCTTTATACATGAACAATAATAATTAATCTTTGAATGATGAACAATATAAAATACTTTTAATCCTGAGAAATGCTGAAATTTTAGATTATCATAATTTTAATGAAATGCTGAAATTTTTTATGATGTTTTGAGTGGAATTGATGTACATGTTACTGAGTGGATCTTGCACAATTTCATTCATGGTCCTCTTATGAACGAAAAAAAGCCACATTCCTCTGTACCCATAACATTCAGGTTGAAATTCTCTAGTATCTTCCTGTAAATAATATCATAGTGGAAATATTAATCTTACTTGATAGTTGTTTATTTATGTTCATGCGCTCTTGTGCTCAGGTATTTATTGCGCCGCGACAACTCCATTTTCTCATGTTTTTCCTTCTTGTTGTCATTCTTTCCACAACATACATGTTGGTTCCTCAATGTACTACTAGCTTCCACTATCAACACCTTCCTTGTTGTGGTAGTTCATTGCCGCTATAACACCTATTGTACCTGCCGCTCTTTACGCCACCACAACCACCATCTCTGCTATTGAAAATGATAATCAATATGATCATTTTGACTATGAAATAAAAAATCCTATTTATTTCTTAATTGTCATATTTTGTGTGTGTGCGTGCATGTGCTTTTGAAATTTAAATGACAAAGGAAAAAGAGCTAATAAGAATAAGAGAAAACAAACAAAATAGTAAGTTTAATATAATTATGAATTGAGAATTTTTTTTGTACTTTCACAATTTTTTTATATTAATTCTGAGATAATAAAAATATTCATTTATAATAAATTTTTTAAATAAGAGTTAAATATATTTTCTCTACAACAACTGCAAACATGGTTGTTTCTCAATGCAACCATAAATGTGTCCGTGATAAGCTTCCCTACAACCAAACATCCATTATGTCAAATTTGTCTTTTAGCAGCACCCCTGCGGAAGCGCTTTTAGGAAAAAGCGCTGGTATAGGTTTCGCTAAAAACAGAAATAAAAAACACGCAAAAAAGCGCTCTTATAAGGGGGATTACGAAAGCGCTTTCAAAAAGCGCTGGTAAAGGCATGGGTACGAAAGCGCTTCTCAAAAGCGCTCTTATAGGGGGTTATGAAAGCGCTTTCAAAAGCGCTGCTATAGGGGGTGGGATACAAGAGCGCTTTTACCCTAAAAAGCGCTACTATAGGGGGTGGGGTACAAGAGCGCTTTTACCCTAAAAAGCGCTGGTATAGGTATGGTTACAAAAACGCTTTTGAAAAGTGCTCTCGTAATTTAAAATTAAAAAATTTTAAACAAAAGTAACAAAAACACGCGTTTTGCCTCTCATTCTTCCTTGTTCTTCTCTTCTCCCTCGCGTCGTCTCTGTTGTTCTTGCCCTCGTTGTCACCGTTCTTCTCCTCGCCGTCACTCCTCGCTGTTAACAACCATCTCCTTGCCGTCACTCCTCGCCGTCACCGTCACTGTTCTCCTCGCGTCACGGTTGTCCTTGTCGTCGTTCTTCCTCCTTCCTTCGTTGTTTTCTATGAAATGAGATTCCAGAAGTTGTTCACCTGATCTTGCTTAAGTTTTGTTTGATTGTCTCTTAAATTTTGTTTTTTTCATATTATTTTGATATTGGTTTTCTTCCATTAGCTTAATTGATTTCATTTTGTTTTTTGAAGCTTGCTTTACTCAAGCTCGGTTAAAGATTTGTAGAATTTTTTCTAGCAGCTTAGTTTGGTGTTTCATTCCATAACGCTTTTGAAGACTTGTAGAATTTCTTCAGGTATTCAATCTGTCTATATACTGTGTTGTTACCTTAGATATAATGTTGTTAATATCTGAACAGTTAATCATGTTCTGGCCTTGTGGTTCAATCTGTCTATATACTGTGGTTCATTGGTGCTCTTGTGTCTATCTTTGTGTTTCATGAAAGCTTCTTATTCATGTTTATTAATGTTGGAGAATGAGATAGTTAAGTTAGGTTGGTTATAAGTAGAAGTAAGTACAAGAAAGAGATAGTTAATGTATTGCTGTGAAATTTGATCTTTGTATATTCATCTAACATTCTTCATATCCCAGAGTGATTAAGGATTTTCTTCTTTCACTGGAACAAATATTTGAGCATTCCGGTTTTGTAAATTCGAAAAGTCTAGAACATATGAACTACTTACTGCATTTTTCAAAAATCGAAAGTGTTTAACTAATTGACCAAAATTTATGTTTTTTACTTTATTGGTTAAAATGGTGTCTTAGTTTTTAGATGTTTGAAAGTGATTCTCTAGTTAAAAGAAGGATAATTAAACATTGTACCAATTTATGTTTGATGACAAATGAGTTATAAGTAGTTATATTACATGTATCTTTCTGGTCCCCTCATAAAATAATTCCAAGTCCCGCCACTGTGTACATGTCACATGATATTTTTCCGTTCTATAACTTTTGAAGTCAATTGAATGTGTAATGATATGAACCAAAACAACCGGAAAAAAGAATCAGAATTTAAACAAATAAATATATTCAAAAGAGATGAAAATGGGAATTGGATTGGATTTAGTGACTTTATACCATAATCAGAAGTTCAAACTTAATGCAACGTATGTTTGAGATTATCTTTTTTCTATGCTTGCTTGTGTAAAGCCTTATTGTAGGAAATTAATATTCTTATTTACAAGAATATTGTCATGGTCTTGTATGCTATACCAATAGTTTAGGCAAGTAAATTTAAGGTGGATAAAAGAATGACAAAATCACAATTACCTAGAAGAGAAGTTAAAAATCCAAATCTTATTATAGTAGGTTCTCTTGTTAGAAAATCTAATATTCCAATTATAGTAGGTTCTCTTGTTAGAAAATCTAATATTTCAATTATAGTAGGTTCTCTTGTTGGAATGGATTTATAACTTAAGATAATTTCTTATAATTTATTACATTTAACTAAATCATTCATATTATGTTTTTGTTATGTAGTACTTTGATGACTTCTCTGCTGCTTCTTACACGAGACTTAAGTTGGAAGAAATCAAAGAGGAATTGTGTCAATTTTATATTCAGCAACTATTCATATAGGTATGAATACATTATTGTGTGAACAGTTTTATGAATACATTATTTTGATAATGACTTTGTGTTTGAGTTTCTTTGGTGGATGTTGGTTCATTTTGCTTAATTAATATTAGTTGACGATGATGACGTTGTTATATGAATCATGTTTGTTTTTGTTGTTGTTAAGTGGTGCTGATAGTTTGATTTAAAACTGGATTGATGACACATTACATTGGTGGATTGATGACACATTACAATATTGGTGGGTTGATTTGAAACTGATAGTTTGTTTCATGTTTGTTTTTGTTGTTGTTGAGCCTTTAATTGACCGTGTTGTTTTGTTCATACTTTGCAGGACTAGGCCGGGAAACGATCAAACGTTTGAAGTATAATATTATAGTACTCTAGGTGGTTACTAACTTTGTTCATACTGTTGCCAATATTTGAAGTATAATACTGATTTAGTTTGTTTGACATGAGTTAGTTACATGTGAATTGAACTATAATGATGTATATATATAATTTTGGATATTATAATGGTATTATATTAGTATATATATATTGTCCTACCTATGGTTGAAAATATATCACAGGTCGAAAATATATTACAGGTCGAAAATATTACAAGTTGAAAATATATTACAGGTCGAAAATATTACAGGTTGAAAATAAACATAAAATACCTCATTTAGCAACGACAGCGCTTTTAAAAAACGCTCTTAAAGGGTCGCCTACTAAAGCGCTTTATTACTAAAAGCGCTGCCTAAGATTAAAAAAATATAAAAAATAAAAAAAACGCAAGCTACGAAAGCGCTTCTGGATAAAAGCGCTCTTATAGGGGGGGCTACCAGAGCGCTTTTCTAGAAAAAACGCTGCTATAGGGGGGGCTGTTGAAAGTATTTGTGGGTAAATATTTTCGGTAATATATCGTATCCACAGGGATTGGTTAATATCACTGCCGTTCTATAGTTGTTTATTTTGAGTTAGGAAAATTGAGTTGGTTTGTTTTATGATTCTAATAATATCAATAGTAAACAATAAATTAAAAGCGAGTAATGAACTGTTGTTAACGATTAGAGAAATATGTTGAACCTTAGGGTTCATCAACCTATTCCTATACCATTATCAATTAATTCACAATTGAACAATCATTTAAATCATTATCTTCACTTATCCTCAAATAAGATTCCATGTCTGCAAATCAAATTAGATAACTTTTACCGGTATGAGATTCGATCTCTCCAAATATCAATAACGATAATAGTAATTAAGAACGATAATTATGAAAACCCAATTACAATTCCATCTCTGCAAATTGCAATTGAATCAATATAGTAACCTAGGGCAAAAGTTAAATCCTTTCTTTCGATCAAAGATTCAACGATAATTTAAGAATAAAAACAAGATTTCTTATTGATAATGAATTCAAATAATTGTTCACAGGAATTAATTAATGATATTGTATATTCATAGGTTAACTACTACCTTAGATTCAACACGAGGGGTTTAGCTCTCCATAGACATGAAGAACACACAAAGATTAATGGAAGAATTCATCTTCATCAAAGGAATGTCTTCGCTTGATAGAGAATTGGTCTTCAATTGATGATTGTGGCTGCACCTTCAGATTGCTCTCCTAATTTCGCTCTTCACAAAGTTCTTCTTTCTCTTGGAAGCTAGGGCTTTTAAATAGAAGTTTTGGGCTTTTAACGCCGAGGCCGCGGCGCGGCATCGGACTGGCGCGGCGCGCTTCAAAACAGAGATGTTTTCGCGGCGCGCTCTAGAAACTCTCGCGGCGCGCCCTTTGCAATTTCCATCTTTTTCTTCTGCCTTTGAGACTTCCAGCTCTCTTTCCTCCTCATGTTCTTCTCAAGCTTCAGTTCAGCTCTAAACCTGCAACAATAACATCCACAAGTGATTCGATTTGCTTTACGCACGAACTAAACTTGTTCAGTTCAATTCTTAATAAAAACCTAGGGATTTATCACATTTTGCATTGGTTTGGAAACTAAATCACTTCTATTAACACATGAATTTACCATTAATTTACTCCTAACAAACTCTCCCCAACTTAGAGTTTTGTTTGTCCCTAAACAAAATTACTTACCTCCAGCCAAGTTTACCGTCAATCGCGCAACAAGTTTTTCAAAAAGTTTTTCTCAAGTGGTTCAATCTAGTAACTAAGTCAAATACTCCTCTTCTACCTGCAAACTCAGAATATACACATGAAACAAACTTTGAAAGCAAATTACCTCCAGAAGTTCAAGACACTACACAATTGTAATTGAATCAGCACTAATCACTCTCATCAAAAAGTATGATGAATAAAAGAGGGGTTAAACACTCATCCAAACAATTAAATCAACAAAGATCCATATCATACGTTCACCAAATTGTCAGCATCAAGTCTTGTGGAATCTGAGAATCAGAAGGTCTTTCTCGGGTTGTAATGTGGTTTAAGATTCAAAGAAAAGAAGATAATCAAGGGTTGTTCCTAATCTAGGGAAGCATCCAAATCATAACTCATTCCTTCTTCTCTATAACTTTAATTCTCTCATCCGTTCATCTTTTTTCCATTCGTAGCTTGGTTTTTCTTTTTCACTTTTTTTTTCAACAACCGTTATATTCAAACGCTGTTCTTTTTCCATAACAAATGTTTTTTTTTTCAAGCTACGAATTCTTTAATCTTTCACCAATTTCCACATGTACTTACTCTTCTTTTGAATGTGACTCTCCCCAACTTGGAGATCAACCTGTATTTAGATTATATGAATGCTCCCCTACTTTCTAACATAGGTCAAAGAGAAAAACACATCACCAAATTTTATGGTTGATGGTCCAAAACAAAACTTTTTATCGAGATCAAAACTCACCAGGTATTTTCCTTAGTGCATATTATGATGCTTATCTTGACCTCAGGCTCAAAGAATGGTTAGCAAAGGATCACACTCTCACAGAAGCAAATAAGTTGTACATTAGAATAGGCTAAAAGAACTCTCAGATTCAAACAATTGCCTAAATCACTTTCACAGATTTCCACAAACGATGCAACAACCGGTTTAGCATGATACAAACAAGTCAAAACAATTGATGGTCTCCTGCATATAGTAAACAATGGAAAGCTTTCCTCACAATGGTTAAGGCTAAGCTGATCCAACAAACAATGTACCATAAAGAACTTCTGACTGTATTTACTAACACCTTAAGTTTCATTGCACACATTAAGAGTTTGAGTTTGAAAATTCATACCTGCTTTGTTACTTATTGAAAAAGAGAGTGAAACTGAAAAATTTGAACATTCACTTCCTACCACTTTCATACATGTTGCTTCATTGTTGATACTTCGCTTGAGATTCTCGTTTTGTTATGGGACTACTTACTCTAACTGGGAGCAAATAATTAAATAAAAACAGACAATTTGAACAATTCAAAAATAAATAGCTCCACCCCCCAAACTTGAACTAAACATTGACCTCAATGTTTCGTAACAAGTCCGAGAGGGTGACTTACAGAGAGTAACGCAATATCAATTGCTGCCTCCTAGCTTTCACCAGACGGTTTCCCTGATTATTTCCTGAAATAAAAGCTAAACAAAACAAAACATTAGAAGTGTGGGTTACCTCCCACAAAGTGCTTCGTTTAACGTCTCATGGCTCGACGGTTCATGCTTTCAAGGAACTAAAAATTGTGCATGTTGCTCCACTCCCCCGAAGAAATCTTTTAACCGTCTTCCATTAACGGTTCTCCTCTCTTTTGTCAGTGGATTCTCTACCATAATGGCACCGTGGTCGCATATATCTTTTACTATCAGTGGTCCAGACCATTTTGTTGTTGCTTTACCCGAGAGACATCTTAGTTTTGAGTTGCACAGGAGTACCTCTTGTCCAACTTGGAAGTAGCTCGGAGGTTGATTTTTGTCTTCCTTGGTTGTTCCTTCAGTTGTATCGATTTGGAAGATATCACTCTTGTTCTTAAGATGCTTCTTGGCCTTGAACAGATTAAATTTTACTTCTTCATCTTGCACCCTTATTTTCATGATCCCTTCATCCAGATCAATCATCATTCGAGCGGTTTTCATGAATGGCCTTCCTAGAATCACAGGTACCTCATGATCTTCTTCCATGTCAACAACCACAAAGTCTACCGGGAAAAAGAATTTGTCTACTTTAATTAGCAGATCCTGTATCACTCCATAGGGTGAAGTGATAGATTTGTCGGCCAGTTGTAAAGTCATACTAGTGGGCTTCATCACAATATTCCCTAGCTTCTTGACAATGGATAAAGGGATTAGGTTGATGCTCGACCCCAGATCAATTAACCCATCGCCAGTGAAATTACCTCCAATATTTAATGGTAAGGTTACTCGCCCCGGATCGGATTCCTTTCTTGGAGTAGTTCTTTGGATTATAGCACTACATTGAGCATCATGCACCACAGTTTCTTCATCTACGCATCCCTTTTTCTTTGTGAGCATTTTCTTCATAAATTTAGCATATTTGGGCATTTGCTCTAATGCTTCGGCAAATGGTATGTTTATATGGAGTTGCTTGAAGATGCTCATAAACCTGTTATATTGCCTGGCATTGTCTGACCTTGACGGAGCGTGGGGGTATGGTAGATGTTGGCTTGGTCTCACAGGATCTACCTTCTTTTTCTTAGAACTTTTTCTTTTCTCTGTCATCCCTCTTTCTTTCTTGGTCTCATCGATTTCTCTTTCAGCATCTTTGCTCATGGTGCTCACTATGATTTCATTCTCCTCATCTTCCGCAGCCTGATTATTATCCTCTTTCTCGGTATCATTGATTTCAACTTCTTTCTCAGCACCTTTCTGACCGGTTCTAGTCGTCACTGCTTTACAATGCTCTTTAGGATTATCTTGAGTGTTGGCGGAGAATGTTGCATTTGACTGAGTAGCCGCAATTTGTTTAGCCAGTTGCCCTACTTGAGTTTCCAGATTTTTAATTGCAGCTTCCTGATTCTTCTGATTTGTCATTGACATTTGCATGAATTGATTCATGGTCTCTTCCAACTTAGATTGTCCTCCTTGTTGTGGTGGTGGTTGAGTGTACGGTTGGAAGGCTTGTTGTTGATACCCTTGATTCGGTGGCCTTTGTTGATACCCTTGGTTGCTATTCCTCGGAGGATAATTCTGTTGATATGGCTGATTTTGGTATTGATTCTGCCTTGGTCCTTGAGTGTTGTTCATGTAGTTTACTTCTTCTTCTAGGACTGGTGGACAAAATCCTGTTTGATGATTGCCCTTGCATAATTCACACTTCGCAACCTGATAAGAATTAGCTATCCCGTTCAGCTCCTTAAGTTGTTGTGGTAGTTTGGACATTTGTTGTGTCAAAATTTTCACTTGTGAAGTTAGCAATTTATTCTGGGCAAGTAGAGCATCACTGTTGTTCAGCTCCAACACTCCGGTTTCTTATCTCTTACTGTTCGATCATGATTGCCTTGACGATCATTTAAAGCCATTCGCTCTATTATCTGAGTAGCTTCTTCGGGTGTTTTGGACATGAGAGAACCACCAGCTGTGGCGTCCAAAAGTGTCTTGTTTGTAGCTGTGAGACCGTTACGGAACATATGGATTTGATCGACGTCTGTAAAGCCGTGTCCTTTGCACTTTCTCAACATCGCTTTATACCTTTCCCATGCTTCATTTAAAGATTCATTACTACCTTGAGAAAATACTGCTATTGCTGTTTTTGCTTCGAAGAATCGGTTTTGAGAGTAAAACCTTTCCAGAAATTTTTCTTCCAATGTGTTCCAATTAGTCATCACTGCTTCGGGTTGATCCAGATACCAGTCTTTTGCCTTAGATAGCAAAGAGTGTGGGAACAACCTCTTAAATAATGCTTCCTCATCAGCTTGAGCGACACCCGTAGTACCTGCTAACTCATAGAATCGAGTAAGATGCGTGTACGGGTCTTCATGGTCCAATCCGGCGAAAGGACTTGCACAAATCAATTGTATGATACCGGTCTTCAGTTCTGTCGGTCGCCCGTTGGCGGCAGTTCTAGCGAACTGAGGATTGAGTCTTGGACTATTAGCACATGGACCATTAGCAGCCATGTTGACAACAGTAGGTTGTATAAAAACTTCCGGTTCTTCCTCCGTGAATAGTTCGTGAAAGAAGAATCCTTCTTGCGACTCGTTAATGGTTTCAAGTTGTTGTGACGATGTCGCGGTTGCGTTGTCTCTTGCTTTTGCTATGTTTGCTCTTCTTCGTGCTTTGCTATTTAACCTCCTAGCGGTCCTTTCGATCTCGGGATCAAAAAGAAGTTGATCGCTAGAAACTTTGCTGCGCATACACGATCTTCTGCAAAAACTAGCAAACACGTGAACCAACCAAATAGAGAAAATAACACTTAAAACTCAAAATAAGAACTATTGCAATGCGTGCAATATTGACACCAGTTCCCGGCAACGGCGCCAATTTGTTGAAAGTATTTGTGGGTAAATATTTTCGGTAATATATCGTATCCACAGGGATTGGTTAATATCACTGCCGTTCTATAGTTGTTTATTTTGAGTTAGGAAAATTGAGTTCTAATAATATCAAAAGTAAACAATAAATTAAAAGCGAGTAATGAACTGTTGTTAACGATTAGAGAAATATGTTGAACCTTAGGGTTCATCAACCTATTCCTATACAATTATCAATTAATTCACAATTGAACAATCATTTAAATCATTATCTTCACTTATCCTCAAATAAGATTCCATGTCTGCAAATCAAATTAGATAACTTTTATCGGTATGAGATTCGATCTCTCCAAATATCAATAACGATAATAGTAATTAAGAACGATAATTATGAAAACCCAATTACAATTTCATCTCTGCAAATTGCAATTGAATCAATATAGTAACCTAGGGCAAAAGTTAAATCCTTTCTTTCGATCAAAGATTCAACGATAATTTAAGAATAAAAACAAGATTTCTTATTGATAATGAATTCAAATAATTGTTCACAGGAATTAATTAATGATATTGTATATTCATAGGTTAACTACTACCTTAGATTCAACACGAGGGGTTTAGCTCTCCATAGACATGAAGAACACACAAAGATTAATGGAAGAATTCATCTTCATCAAAGGAATGTCTTCGCTTGATAGAGAATTGGTCTTCAATTGATGATTGTGGCTGCACCTTCAGATTGCTCTCCTAATTTCGCTCTTCACAAAGTTCTTCTTTCTCTTGGAAGCTAGGGCTTTTAAATAGAAGTTTTGGGCTTTTAACGCCGAGGCCGCGGCGCGGCATCGGACTGGCGCGGCGCGCTTCAAAACAGAGATGTTTTCGCGGCGCGCTCTAGAAACTCTCGCGGCGCGCCCTTTGCAATTTCCATCTTTTTCTTCTGCCTTTGAGACTTCCAGCTCTCTTTCCTCCTCATGTTCTTCTCAAGCTTCAATTCATCTCTAAACCTGCAACAATAACATCCACAAGTGATTCGATTTGCTTTACGCACGAACTAAACTTGTTCAGTTCAATTCTTAATAAAAACCTAGGGATTTATCACATTTTGCATTGGTTTGGAAACTAAATCACTTCTATTAACACATGAATTTACCATTAATTTACTCCTAACAGGGGCTACGAGAGCTCTTTTGGAGTTTCAAAAACGCCGTCGTTACCTACGACAGCGGTGGCTTTGGCAGCGCTTTGAAGCGCTCTTAAAGCCCAGAAAAAGTGCTTTTAAAGCCCTTTTCCGTAGTAGTGATCAATTCCTTTCTCTATAAATACCTCAATCCATTAAGTTTAATATTCATCAATTCTTCCTCCTCTCAACTTAACTCTTCATCAATTCATCCTCCTCTTAACTTTAATCTTGATCAATTCATTATCATGAATATCATGAAAAGTATTACTTTTTTCTCCTTCTTATAGCAATCTCAGGCTTCATTCTCTTCCGAACCATCAACGCTTACACGATAGTTCAAACTTCTTTAAGAATTATGCATGCATTCATTCACCATGTGGTGGTGGTGCCTGTTAGACGCTGGCCTTAGGATCTAGAGGGGGGGTGAATAGATCGTTCACAGTTTTACGGAGTTAAACGACTTTTCAGCGGAAGTGATTCTGAATCGACTCGCGTCTATTCCGAACCACTATCGAAACGATTATATATGTGTTTAAAAAACCAGTCAAAGACTTGAGGTAGGTGATAAGAGTATACGTTGCAGAATCAAAGCGTTGCTCTTATTGAAAATCAGATTAACTTCTTGTATGATGGACAATGTTTGCAATGCAGTAAAATTGATAGAAACAAATATACAAACACTTGGTGATAATGATCAAATTGAAGGTGATTCAATGTGTGGTGGATTGTGATGTTTATGTAAGTTCTTAATTCACAATCTTAACACTCGAATCGTTGATCAATTTGCTATTATAACCAAATATGAACAGAATGTAAATGAAAAAGTAAAAGCGACAAGAACACGATATTTCTTTAGGCAGTTCGTCGATCGTCCTCGCTACGACTACGTCTGCCCCCAATTCTAAACTGAAATTGGGTAATCTTTCATTAATGTTGAAAGTAGTATATACAAAGAAGATAACAAAGCGATAAACGATAAACCAATTATGTCGATCCTTTGAATCTTCTTCCCCCTTAATCTTGAGCAAGATCAAGGTTATCCAAGAGCTTCACTTTGATTCCCTTCTGCAGTGTCTTGATTCCTTGAACTCCCCGTTCCTCAATCGTTACACTCAGCCGAATCCTCAATGAACGCCTCTTGATAAAAACCCCCAAGAACCACCCGTCGTGGAGGACAAAACCCGCAGATTTTATTCACCAAAAAACCCCACAAACCTTCACCCACTAGGAATCTTCAATTCCGTTCCATGGACGTTATCGAACTCATCACTAACCCGCAACGCAAGAATGATTATGTGTAATTGTGTTGGAGATGATGAAGAACGAAGATGAGAAGCGTTTATGTATCTTTCAGTCGTTGGTGTTGTTTTGAATGATGAACCTTGGACAATATATATGATAGCTTAACAGTTGGAGATGAGAGAAACAGAATTTTTGGCATTCTTGATCAGTTAGGTCGACCTCTTGTAGTGCTTAGGTCGACCTAGCAGAGCTTGCAGAATTTTGCTCCCAGTTAGGTCGACCTGTTTAAGGAGTAGGTCGACCAGAATCTTCTTCAAATGCATTCTGGGGACATTTTCTCAGATTAGGTCGACCTAGTTGTTGTGTAGGTCGACCTAACTACTGATTTTCTGCATTCTTCTTGTTCTGCTTGTGTTGAGTCGACCTATATGCATAGCAGATCAACCTGTACTGTCATGAGTGATCAATGCTTGCTTTTCTTTGAGTTTTCTGCTTCCGCCTTGTTGTTTGAATGCTTATTTGAGTTTGCCATGAATCAAAAACATCTTTGAGTGTAATCTTGTATTCACATACTCCCCCTTTTTGATGATGGCAAACCAATAGTCAAAACTTTGGTAGTAAGTGATAAAGACTCAACAAGGCTCCCCCGTACATCCAGCATCTATCTCTCAACCAAGCAATCTCTTCACAAAACTCCCCCGTACACTCAGCATCTATTGCATCTATCTCCCCCTTTGACAACATCAAAAAGAGGAACAAAGAAACAGAATAGGAGAGTAACAAGAGAAATATAAAGAAAATATCGGCATTCATAGTAATAGATAGCATGTAGATAGTGAACCAATAATAGCCAAACATGTTTTAAAGAAACACCACAACATACATAGTAGTCCAAGAGATTTATAGAAAACAACACAAAAGGTACTACATCATATAGAATTTTAACATAATGCTTAATGAAATGAAATGCAATGAAATGATGATATGATGAAGAATCCATCCTAACGCCTGCCCCTTCTTCCTCTTCCTCTTTGAAATGTGTGAGGTCGATCTTCTTCAACTTGTTCCAACAGATCCATCACAGACATGTTAAGAGTGTTGAAGCTTTGACTTATGTTTGCATGACGATGCAATGCCGTTTCCTCAAACTGATTCTGTCTTAGAGTAGAGTTGGAGGCAAAAGTCTCAAAATCGCTTTTGTGGTCTTGAACCAAAACTATATAGCGATTGATATTGACGTTGTTGTTCATCATACCTATCTTGTTGAAGCTGCTGCATGGTTTGGAACTAAAGCTGCTGTGTTTCAAAGTTCTGCTGTTGTTGAAGTTGCATAACTTCAAGCATAGATACTATGTTGGATTGATCAGGAGGAGGTGGAGCAGTGTATCCCCAAGGAATTTCTTCCTCTTGAGGAGGTACATATTGCCAATTTGAATCCATGTAATTGGCAGCATCTTCCATGTTGTGATCCTCATCATTGGCAATTTCATGATCATTGCCTTCTTCTTCATTCTCAGGAATATGACCAAATTCCGTAGGATCATCGTAATTGTAGATGACTTTTCCCGATCCTTTCTGAATGAGATAATAGGTTTTCCTAATTGGATCCCAATGATATCCCATGAGGGTTAAGGTTGTTTGAGAGAAATCTTTATTCTGTTTCAAGTGAATGTACGGCAATCCATCAAGATTCATGCCAAAGTGGTTCACAATAGTTTGAATAATCGAACCATAACATAAAGCCGTAGTCTTCTGCTTTACTTCCTTAAACTTAGCAGTTAGAAAGTGTGGCCAATGCACACGAGTTCTGTTTTGAATCAGATACATTAACACCACTTCGTTACGTTCAATCCTTGAAAATCCCCCTGCTCGTGGTCGGATTACCCTTGAGATGATCCAGTTGAGAAGCCTAGGGTCTCTTCTTAGATGCCCAGCTGTGATTGATTCATTTTGCTTGTCAAGAACAGCAGGATCTTTGAGAATGGATTTCATATAGGCGACATGATCATAATTTGCCGGAATGTCACCGTCTTCAATGCGAACTTCATCTCCCAAAAGTGTAAGGCCGAATATACTTATCCATGCCCGTTTGTCGACAATATGGGATTTTGACCCCATTTTAAATCTAAAATTACAGCCCTCCTCTCTTGTGAAACCAGCATAGAATGCCCTAATGGTATTCTCACAATACGGTGTAGCACAATCCAAAAGTGTATGAATATTTTGGTGTTGAACCAAATCGACCACATTTGGAATATGCATGTGCTTGGCAACATGTTGATTATAGATATATTGTTTGACAACCTTCCTTTTCATTTGCCACTTTTCAAAATTATCTTTGCAATCCGGATGAACAAGAGTTAAAGCACTTACCGGTTGAGAAGATGAACTTGATGCAATTTCCTTTCCCTTTCTTGATTTTGGAGGCATGTTGTTGAAGATTTGAGAGAGAGAGATTTTGACACTTATAGAACTTTGAGGAATTAGGGTTAGCCGTACCAAATGTGATGAGAATGAGAGGGATTGAAAAAATAGAATGTTTTGAATGAATGAGAATGGGTCGGGTCGACCTAACAGACCCAAATCTGGAAAAATAACAGCAGTAGGTCGACCTAAAGTGAGGCTGGGTCGACCTAACAGAAGTAACATAAAAAATGACCAATTTAGGTCGACCTAGATTATGAGTAGGTCGACGCAACTGGACCTTTTTAGTTTCTGTAAAGAAAATTCTTCTGTAGGTCGACTCAAATACAGAGTAGGTCGACCTAAGTTCCCTTAAATGATGAAAATGCCTTAGAAATGTTTCTATATGATGTATTTTTGCTTTGTCATTTGCTTGAATGCCCAAACATTGTATGTTATGAATGAAAATGATGAACACATATACATATGTAATTGAGAAGAGTAGATAAGAACACATGAAGTCACTATAAGCATGTTAATTGATAGCATATTATAGCATCAATAAAATTTTTGGAAGTGAATAATAAACATGTTACCGCTTTCTCAATATGTAGGTGTTTTGTAATCATTGTGTGGAGTCCTCTTGTTAGTGTGCCATACTCCTAGATTTGATGATGAATTGTCTTGATAGAATGTTTCATAACTTGATTGCTTGATTTTGCGAAAAACTCATCTAGTCTCGATTACTTGATGTTCTCCCGGATGCGGGACAGGGTCCCAAACATTATTCTACTTAGAATAGGTTTAAATCTTCTTGCGATGCAATTTGCCAATTTCACAACAAGTAATGAGTCCTTTGTGTTTTTCGGGTCAACTTGTATTTGTGATGTATCTTATACATTTGTGGTGGCCAGGTCACTTGCATTTCCTTTGCTAAGAGTAGTTCTTCATAGATGACATACCAAAAGTGATATGTCTTCCTTTTATGTGTCTTGATCATCAGCTATCAAGAGACCACCACCTTTCGGCGATGTCAAGACACTTTTCCTACAAAGATTAATTTAGAGTGGAAGGTCCCCAATCTTCATTGGGTCCTAGATGGTGAGTACAGGCATTGTTGCACTTAGGCAACCATTGAAATACTCCTTTAGGAACTAAAATTCTCCTAAATTTGCATTTTTCAATGGTATGTCCCTTTTTGCAACAATAATGACAGGTAATATGATGAGAATATGGAGTTTTGCTAGTTGATACTTTTGGTACAAAAGTGTATTTACTATATAAAGGAGTATACGATCTTTTGAACTTGTTTGGATTAACCGCAAAAGTCACTTTTGGTTGTAGAGCCTTGTCTAACTTGGCTTTTAGATCTCTTACTTCTTTTTGCCAAATGTGACATGTCTCACAACCAAACCATGATGTAGGATCTATTTCAACTTTATCCTTTTGAATGTCTAGCATAGATTGCTTTAAAGCTTCCATATCCTTTTCGGTTTTCTCAACTTTTGATTCAAGATATGAAAATATTTTCTTATTTGAAGCCAAAAGTTTGAAAGCTTTAATTGCATCTCTATGTAATTCTTCAAAAGCAAGTTTTAGTTGAGAATGAGATACCTTATCTACGAGTTCAGGTTTAAGATGACTTACAGCTTTCTTTTTCTTGTGTTGATGAGCCATGAAACATAGGTTTGCTGATTCTTCTTCATCGCTTGATGAGCTTTCACTAGATGAATCACTTTCCCATGCTATGTAGGCTCTTTTAGATTTGTTATGACCTTTGCTTTGGTTCTTCTCCCTTTCTTTCTTAAGGTATGGACAATCCGGTTTGTAGTGACCGGCTTTCCCACAATTGAAGCAAAGACCTTTGATTTTTCCCTTGTTGTCGTCATCTTGTTTGAACATGTTTGATTGCTTTCTATAGTTGATCAAGCCTTTGTCAGAATGTTTTGCTCCATTTTTCCTTAGATATTTGTTGTATCTTCGCACAAACAGTCCCATTTCCTCATCATCGGAGTCTTCGTCATCACTTGTGTCACTATCCTTTGGCTCTCGTTTTGAGGTCTTGGAGCTCGAAGCTTTTAGAGCTATTGACTTCTTCTCTACCTCTTTCTCCATGTTCTTTTTTTTCTTTGTCCTTTTCTCATGCATGTCAAGGCATTTAAGGTGTTGTTCATGTTCCTCTAGTTTACCAAATAGAGTTGTGATGTCTAAAGTGTTTAGATCATTTGCTTCCTTTATTGCTGTAACTTTGGGTTGCCATTCCCTATTCAAACATCTTAAGATTTTGTTAGTAGCAACTGCATTGGAAACAGGTCTATCAAGAGAATTTAACCGATTTTTCAGATGAACGAATCTCTTCTGCATGTTTTCGATGGATTCACCATCTTCCATGTGGAAGAGTTCGAACTCTTGAGTTAACATATTGATCCTAGCTAGTTTGACATCATTCGTTCCCTCGTGGGCAACTTGCAATGTGTCCCACATAGCTTTAGCTGATCTACAATGGGAAACGCGATAGTATTCATCAACTCCTAGAGCTGAGATTAGAATGTTTCTCGCTTTCCAATCGTATGCATATCTGTTTTCATCTTCAGCATCCCAAGTATTTTCTGGTTTTGGAACAACTGCACCAGCTGCATTTGTCATGGTGATCTGAAAGGGACCATTGACAATAGCTGTCCAGATGTTCCTATCAATTGCATTGATGTGGACACACATACAATCCTTCCAATAGCCATAGTTTTCACCGTTGAAAACTGGAGCTCTATTGTGAGCCCCTTTAGGTCCGGAAGCCATCTTTCCAATAAGTGTTTCACGTAGCACGGAATAAACCAGAGCTCTTGATGCCACTTGTTAGACGCTGGCCTTAGGATCTAGAGGGGGGTGAATAGATCGTTCACAGTTTTACGGAGTTAAACGACTTTTCAGCGGAAGTGATTATGAATCGACTCGCGTCTATTCCGAACCACTATCGAAACGATTATATATGTGTTTAAAAAACCAGTCAAAGACTTGAGGTAGGTGATAAGAGTATACGTTGCAGAATCAAAGCGTTGCTCTTATTGAAAATCAGATTAACTTCTTGTATGATGGACAATGTTTGCAATGCAGTAAAATTGATAGAAACAAATATACAAACACTTGGTGATAATGATCAAATTGAAGGTGATTCAATGTGTGGTGGATTGTGATGTTTATGTAAGTTCTTAATTCACAATCTTAACACTCGAATCGTTGATCAATTTGCTATTATAACCAAATATGAACAGAATGTAAAGGAAAAAGTAAAAGCGACAAGAACACGATATTTGTTTAGGCAGTTCGTCGATCGTCCTCGCTACGACTACGTCTTCCCCGAATTCCAAACTGAAATTGGGTAATCTTTCATTAATGTTGAAAGTAGTATATACAAAGAAGATAACAAAGCGATAAACGATAAACCAATTATGTCGATCCTTTGAATCTTCTTCCCCCTTAATCTTGAGCAAGATCAAGGTTATCCAAGAGCTTCACTTTGATTCCCTTCTGCAGTGTCTTGATTCCTTGAACTCCCCGTTCCTCAATCGTTACACTCAGCCGAATCCTCAATGAACGCCTCTTGATAAAAACCCCCAAGAACCACCCGTCGTGGAGGACAAAACCCGCAGATTTTATTCACCAACAAACCCCACAAACCTTCACCCACTAGGAATCTTCAATTCCGTTCCATGGACGTTATCGAACTCATCACTAACCCGCAACGCAAGAATGATTATGTGTAATTGTGTTGGAGATGATGAAGAACGAAGATGAGAAGCGTTTATGTATCTTTCAGTCGTTGGTGTTGTTTTAAATGATGAACCTTGGACAATATATATGATAGCTTAACAGTTGGAGATGAGAGAAACAGAATTTTTGGCATTCTTGATCAGTTAGGTCGACCTCTTGTAGTGCTTAGGTCGACCTAGCAGAGCTTGCAGAATTTTGCTCCCAGTTAGGTCGACCTGTTTAAGGAGTAGGTCGACCAGAATCTTCTTCAAATGCATTCTGGGGACATTTTCTCAGATTAGGTCGACCTAGTTGTTGTGTAGGTCGACCTAGCAGACTGATATGTAGATTTCTTCATTTTAGGTCGACCTGGGTTGACAGTAGGTCGACCTAACTACTAATTTTCTGCATTCTTCTTGTTCTGCTTGTGTTGAGTCGACCTATATGCATAGTAGATCAACCTGTACTGTCATGAGTGATCAATGCTTGCTTTTCTTTGAGTTTTCTGCTTCCGCCTTGTTGTTTGAATGCTTATTTGAGTTTGCCATGAATCAAAAACATCTTTGAGTGTAATCTTGTATTCACAGTGCCCCCATGTTTTCCCTTCTTCCATCACCTCCATGGTCTCTACCGCCATTGTCGCCACTGCCGCCATCGCGTTTGCTGCCATAGCCACGATCCCAACTACTGAAGATTATAATAACTAGTATTATCATCTTAATGAAAATTTGTAAAATAAGGACCAATTCTTATTTATTTTATGTCTGTTTGTATTAAATGTATTATCATCTTCATAAAGATGATACTCCAGTGTTATGCATTATCTCAAGTATTTGGATAAAATGGACTGGTTCTTTTGCTGCTTCTATATTTGTATTTCTACTTTATTTTTTATACCTGAACAATAATAATTATTCTTTGAATAATGAATAATATAAAAATACTTTTAATCTAAAGAAATGTTAAATTTTTAAATTTTCATATTGTTAATGAAATGGTGAAATTTTTTATGATGTACTGAGTGAATTGATGTACAAGTTTCTTAGTGGATCTTGCACAATTCCATTCATAGTCATTTTGTGAAGGGAAAAAAGCCACATTCCTTTGTACCCACAACATTTCGGTTGAAAGTCCCTAGTATCTTCCTTTAAATAATATCATAGTGGAAATATTAATCTTAATTGATAGTTGTTTATTTCTGCTCATGCGCTCTTCCTCTCTGGTATTTCTCGCGCTATGAAAACCTCCACTTTCTCCTATTTTTTTCTTCTTGTTTTGCTTTTTTCCACAGTAGACGTGTTGGTTCCTCAATGCACTACTAATTTCCACTATCAACACCCTCCTTGTAGTGGTAGGTAGTTACCGCTATAATACCTATTGCAGCGGCTACCCTTTACGCTAGCGTAACCACCATCGATGCTATTGAAAATGATAATAAGTATTATCATTTTGACTATGTAATAAAAAATATTATTCAATTGTTAATTGTGACATTTTATGTGTGTGCACGCGCATGTGTGTTTGAGATTTAAATGACAAAGGAAAAAATATCTAATAAGTATAAGAGAAAACAAAAAAAAAACATTAACCTTGAAAATCCACTTATAACAAAATAATATGTCCCCGACATGTTTCTCGATCAACTCCCGAGTGTTATTATCATGAAGAGAATTCATCTCATCATTAATGTCCTTTTGCCATTCAGTCTTAATTCGAATCCTCATAGGTTCCTTGTAGTCTCTCAATTCTTCATCAATGACGTCCAATATGGTACTACGAACCAAATCTCTAAGGTGTCATTATTTATCTCCCCATCTTCATCAGCAACTTGGGCTTCTTCTTTGACTTCATCTGGTTTATACAACTCAATATCATTATGCTCAACCTAAATAGGATTATCTTCCTGTTCCATCTCCCTTTCATATATTTTTGCATTTCGAACAACATAATCAGTTTTCTGGAATGCCATTTTTGATTCATTGAAAACTACATCTCGACTTGGGATACATCTCTTGTGACCTGGCTTTAGGAACCACAACCTATAAGCTTTGACTCCTTCAGGGTACTCCATGAACATGTATCTTAGAGTTCTAGGTTCGTCCTTATCTTGTGTAATGTGAGCATATACTACATATATATATGTAGTATTTGTGACATACTACATATATATGCATATTGGGAGTGACAAGGGAAATTACTAGAATTTGAATGACATTAAGTATTTCGTTCGACAAAAATATTGTAGTGAAGTTTTGACAGAGTCCAACATTAGGTTTTTTGGCGAGACTTCTACATACCATGTGGTATTTTGGGGACTTTTTGGGAAAAAATGTCTTCGACCACAAGTGTTAGTCGAATTATTTGGCTCGAGTAACCATTTTTTGGCCTTATCTAGTTTGGGACGTGTGGAAGCCAAGTGGTGAGCAAAGTGCATACAAAAAAAAAAGTGCCAAGCAATGGGAAAGGACTGTTCTTTAATATTGTTTCCACTACAAAAAAAAACGCTCAGTAGTGACGTGAAAATCACACCACAAACAGAAAAAACACTTCACAACTGAATTTTGAAAAATTCAAACTTCCCCCCATGTGCATATCTGACGCCAATGGTTTTTCAAATTTTTTTAGTTGCGACGTGTTTTACACTTCACAACATTTTTTTAAAAATATTTCTGACTCTCCCTCTTGATTAACGTTACTTTTTATTTTTTAATATTATAAATATGTTGCGACGTGATTTACACGTCACAACTGGTTTATTTTACACACGTGAAAATCACGTCACTATTTCACGTGGCTAGGAAGCACATTCCTTGTAGTGTTCGTTTTCATTATAAATATGTATTTTCAATGTTATATGTCAAGTGTTTAATTTGTAAAACTCACATTACTCAATGTATCTAGCTTGTTGAAAAAAGAGTTTTCGAGTGAAATGTACATATGAATCATCATCTTTATTCCATTTAATACCAAGTCGTTTACTTTCATATTATCTTCCTGTACTTTAAATTTCAAAGTCACTTTACCTTCCTTTACTTTTTATAAACTTTTCTTGCATTAACTTAGAGATTAGTGTCGAAATTCTAGTTATTAAGAAAAACTTAAACTAAAAAATAATGCACATATGTCCTAGGATCAATCTAGTCAATTTTGTAAGTAACCAAACTTTCTCATTTGAAGACTAGCAGCAGCTTACCAAAATACACAGTAAATGGTACTCAAACCGGGAAGGTCAATCTGAGATTGTCCAAGTTTTTTCAAATAATGCATCTGAGATCGAGAAGTTAGCCTCACATCAAAAATTCATGAGAGTAAATGGGAAATACTGGAAGAAATATAAACCTATACTTCAGAAAATTAAAATAGTAACAAAATAACATATGTGTAAGAAATAAGCCAAAATGGTAACTGAAATAAAAGATGCCAAAATGGCTAAGTTCATTACAAAAGAAACTAAAAAGAATATGGCGAAAAAATTAGTGTGTGGAGATGAAATAGCTTGGGTCCATCTGCTCCGGGACTAGAACCATAACTTTCAGGATAGTCGAGGATAGCTTTTTATTTAGGATCAACTTCTTTTTCAGGATCAATTGCAAAAGCAACAGGCTTTGCCTCCTTGGTTGAAGCACTAGGAGTTGTTGTTCGAAATTCAATCTTCTTTTGAATGACTACACTTGAAGTCTTCTTCTTTTACTTTTTTGGTTGTTCAGGAGGAGAGTCTTCGATAATAATTAGGCTTTTAGTCGAACTTTACTTCTTACGCTTTGATGGAGTGGTTGGAGGTTTCTGGACAACCTGAAAAAATAAAGTGAAGTTAGAATAAGTTTTTGGGTATGCTTAAAATTTCCAAAGTGATAGAGGTAAGTAAACCTTCACCTCTTGCTTAACTACTATCTCTTTCTTCTCTGAAGGCTTATGTTGAGTGGCTACAATGGTTTCATCCGCAACCTTTTTTATTTGTCTCTTTCGTTCAATCACTATTAAAATATAGATACTAAAAAAGGCGTTAGTGCAAGTAACGTGGGGTTGATAAATTGATAGAGGGATATCCCTCACATTCCTCACCTTCAAAGATTTAAGAAATAATCCTAACATTATTCATGCTAACATGAAGGTTTTAACACCCAGAAATTTATTTAATTATTCAAATCAATTATTCAAGGATTTAATATGGAAATTCAATTGAAGTTGGATTTATTAGTGATATTATAAGACGAGGAATTGGATTATTTAGTCGGTTAATCGGAGAATTAAAAAAGTTGATTTTGGTTGAAGAGATAATATTAGTAATAATATTATTATTATTTAATTTGGTTCAGTTATGGTGTGGTATACATAGTCATATGGTGGTGTACAATTAGTAGACCCATTAAGAAATAATAATAACTATATTATTATTATTTGATTTATTGGATTAAAAAGAGAATATATGGAATTAGGTTTCTGTGAAAATAAGGTTTCGGTTTTTGGGAGAATAGATCGTGAAACGAAGTTTCCGACAAAGAGAAACGAGGCTTTGGCAGCGGAGGAATTAATCGTGATCGTTAGGCAAAGGCTTACACTCGATCGGATATTAGAGCCGATCTCCAATCCAAGGTAAGGGTGGGATTCAAATTATATAACCGGGAATATGATAATTAGTATGTGGGGTTGGGTCGCATAATTTGATGCCATGGATGTGTTGTTGTTGTTTATGTGATAATTAACTCTATGAATTGGTTGAATTGGATCATTGTTGGTTGTGTCGATGGTACTGTAATAATTTATTAGCTATGTTGTTGTTTCAATGGGTTGTGAGAAATTGAATTATTGATCAAAGAATTATTGCTGGAAATATTTCTGTGTTGAAGTTGCATAATCAATTGAGTTGTTATATGGAGACAGTCACCTGGATGAAGAAAAGGAGAAAAACCTCCCCATATGAAGGTGGAGGCGGGCGACTCCATGGGCCCTAGAAACTGGAGACGGACGTTTCCTTGGAGGGGGGAGCGGAAACGGGCGTCTCAAGCCCATGGGAGAAGGGGGACGGGCGTCTCCCCCTTTGTGGAGGCTCCCACATGTGTGATTTTGTGTGTTTGTCACGTTTGGGTAGTTTGTGGCATGCATAGTTTAGGTACTAGTAGTATATTTCTTTTAGTATTTATAAATATTCCAACAATATAGCAGTCGTATATAATTTGGTAGCGATATATATTAATAAGTATAGTAGTATGATACATCAATAGATTAATTAATTCATAGTAGTGTTGTAAGTTGAATAATTGGGTAATCATTGAAACAAAAGATAGCAGGTTATATAGTATGAATTGATGATGTGGCAGAATCTGGTTTGTAGTAGAGCAAGTTTAGTTGTGACTGTATAGTTTTGGATAGCATGAAAATAAGTGTATCGACAATAATAATATGGCAGTTGATGTAATTAGTAGTAATAGCAGTAATAAAAACTAGTACCAATTTAGTTAACTTAGCCAACTTAAGCGGTATTTTTAGTTGCTCGAAATCGAATAAAAATTGACGGAGTAGTTAGTGTATGTGAGTAGATAATTGTGGTGGATCGTTTTTTTGGATATTATGTCGAATGTTTGAATTACAGGTGTTAGACGATAAGGCTGGTCTAGAGGGGGGGTGAATAGACCACCATTTTCAAATATTACGAAATATTAGTGTTTGAAAAACGTGATGCCCTGGAATCAAACAAATCGTCTAGAACAATCAAGCTATTGGATGCCAGATATGTGTGAACAAAATCGGATGAAAATAATGAAATGAAATTTCGTACTTCAACATAATTACCAATTTGTTAATCTACACACAATATGTAATTACTCACAATCAACTGTTTCACAAAAATTGAGCAAAAGTTGAATCTGGAATTTTATCAAACACTTGGTGAGCGCTTTCCACCAAGTTTCAACTTTTGATCAAATATGGATTTTACCGCAGACAAATATGAAAAGATAAAGCGAAAGATAGTAAAGAATGTGGTATTTGTTTAGGAATTTCCCCTTGTCGTACTCGCGTAGGGTATGTCTGCCCCTAACTCCAAATGGAATTAGGATAGTATGTATTACATGCAAATGGTCTTAACAAGAGAAGGTTTACCGATTACCAATTACAAGAGTGCAGTAAAATTGAATCTAAACACTTTTCTTCCCTTGATTCAAGTAGAACCAAGTGATTATCGACGATCCTGATGAATCTTGACCCCGATCCTTCCTTCTTTATTCTCCAGTTGCTGCTAGCTTGTTGAGTGAATTGCGAATCCCTCAAACCCTTAAGCACAGTCGGATACTTGTGAAGCAAAGCGGTCGTCAAAAACCCCCAAATCACACTTGATCTTGGAGGTCAAAACCCTAAGGTTTTATTCAAGAAAAACCCACAATCTCTTAACTCGAACAAGAACTGAATCTACCGTCGAACGTTATCAATCCACACTCCTAACCATGATTCACAAAAATTGTTATGTGTAGTTGTCAATTGATGAGTGAGAGGTTGAAAATGATAAGATCCTTGTGTCTATCTTTCACTTTTCTTGTTCTCTTAACAAAACTAAAATCATTTTCTTTTATACAAAGAGCAGCAGCAGCAAAACAAATAGCAGAAATTATGAGTTTTGGGGCGACAGGTCGACCTGAGGAATAGGGGGACTTGGCCTGTTCAAACTCGTGGTTCCGCCAACTTTCCAAAAACGTATGCATGCATCGACCTGTGCTTGTTATGCGTCGACCTATTACTTGCATGAGTCGGCCTAAGGGTCGACCTGTTCAAACCCGAGGTTTCCTCAATTTTCCATGCGTCGACCCAAACAGGGCCATGCATCGACGCATGCTGATCGAACATGCATTCCAGAATGAGTCGACCTAGGGGTCGACCTGATCAAACTCGAGGTTCACCCAAACATCCATGCGTCGACCTGTGGTTTTTGGAGGTTTACCTGAAGACCTCAAAATGTTAGAAAACTGAATCTTTCACTGTGTGAGTCGACTCACACCCTGTATAGGTCGACCTGTGAACTTGGAACTTTCAAATTTGCTTGCTTTGAGTCTATTTGAAGCTTACTATTTTGCATGGTTGACTTGAGACACATCCAATATTTAATAGCAAGTTTTGACATCACTTAAAACACACCTTGCATTCACAACAGGTACTGTTGAAATAAGTGATTTTGTCCCGAAATTCGAACAAGATTTGGCTGTAGGCTCAAACAGCTAAAGTTGAACGTTGTTTAAGTTGCGGTTTAAGTTTTTGTTTAAGTTTTTGTTGTTTCGGTTGTGTTGTGATATTGTTGATTTGATGTCGTCCCTAGCGTCGCATAACATTGCATTGTTTAAGTTGGCCTTGATGGCACCTGTTTAGTAACAAACCATTTCTACCCAGAAAATTTTCAAGAATCAGAGTTTCAGAATTTCTCAATGAACAAATGAGGCGTCACATATTCACTTAAAATAAATCACTTAATTGCATTTAGCAGATACATAGCACTACCTTTAATCAATCAACAAGTACTCAGCCACATAATACTTTTTAAAATAGAATAACTTCTTTCCGTAAAACAGCGGAGTCGTAATTCTCAATCTTTGAGTCAATAACATATTATTCAGCTAAGATAAAACAATAAACAACAACATGATAAACATCATAAATCATCCCCCCGAGTTCTACGTATCAGGGCGACAACCGACTCGATAAACAGCAACTAAATCTTCATACTCGAACACCTGCACGTTACCAATATAAAGGCAACGGCGAACAAGAGAAAAGGGTGAGATATCAAATCATATAAGTGAGCGTATGATAAATTGTATATTAGGATTCAGACATATATAGTTATCACATCACCAATATTAATATTTCCATACACTTCATATTTTCACTAACTCACAAATCTCACATACTTCTCATTGCATCATAAGTCACACTACTTCACATTCGCATCAATTATATATAAACATGTCAGACATTCACTTGCAAGTCAAATCATGATACATCACGAGTATAAATCACAATTTTAGTCTCAAAACATCACAACCTATAAGTCACTCATCTAGTCACAAAACATCACATATACATTTAATTACAAAACATCACATATACAGCTAATTACAAAACATCACATATAAGTCACATCAGACATATTCAGTTAATCACATTCACAAATATTGACATCAACATACTATTCATAAAATCATCAATTCACATCTTCACATACTTCCATCATTTAACAAGTCACAATATGCAATCACAATATAGTCACAAAACATCACATCTATGAATCACATAAGACACATGGGATATGACTCATGTATATGCATGTGGTACCAATCGGAGATTTAGCCCCTGTCACTAATTGCCCGAATCTGAGGCATAAGGCATAAGCCTTCGTCACTAATTTGCCAATCCAGACCGTCACAGAGTATGCATATGCAATGCGACTCGACAAACAAGACATACACAACATACTCATCACAATCACATGTCACTGCGAGGCATGCGCCTAGATCACTGATAATTACCAATTATTAGAGGTAATTCAACGTCACAAATAATCTTTCATCTTCACATAGAAATAAAATCGTCACGATATCATCTTGCTTCAGTATAGACACATAACTTCACATATCGATAAACTCATCACAACATCATCATGTTTCGGTATATCACGACAAATATATAACTTCACATATTAACAAAATCATCACAACATCATCATATTCCGGTATAACACAACAAACAACACATTAAATCAATTCACATTAGTTTCATAATTCTCTATAATTATTCGTTTATTCAACTCACTAATCCACCATTAACTAACCAAAATTATTCACCTAATATACTTTAATTAATCGGATACATCCTGCTTCACTACCACTTATCTAACTTCCGGTTAAATCCTTAATATTCACGACTTCACGGATTTTTGGGTTATACTCCCAAGTCACTAAAACATCGACTCAACCGGTTAATTCAGATACAATTCTATTCTTTACCGGTTATCTAAGTTCAAGTTTATTCCAATTAAAAAGACCTATTAAAAAAATTAATTCAACTATTAATTTAATCAACCGATTAATATCACAATTTCGACAAACAAACACCACCACGTTAATGTACTAATTAAACTTAGCTACCATGTAAATTTTCATCAAATTCCGAACCACTAATTATACTGCTTAATCCGGCTATTTCGATCAAACGGGAGTGTTTTGTATTTTATTAGTTCTATATTCACTACTGTTATACACTTCTTACTTTCTAATTATATAAAAATTCCATAACCATGATTCATTACCATTATATATATATATATATATATATATATATATATATATATATATATATATATATATATATATATATATATATATATATATATATATATATATATATATATATATATATATATATATACACACACACACATAAAGTAATATTATTATGAACACATGGATGGAAACAGAGTATATATATGCTAAATAGCAAAGAAACAACCATCCAGGACATTCCTTGACGGCCGTCACAGGCTGTTTATTTGCCAAAATTTATGGAATGAAGAGTAAATAAAGAAGAGACCAAGGAGGCATATGTTATAAGGAAAAAGGATGGAGACGCCCGTCATTGCTGTAGTGATGACCGCCACTCGTCTTGTGTTGTCCGTCACGGGTGGAGCTACCGTCTGTCATGGTCCATTCTCTCATTTTCTTATGTATTTCAATATTCCAGACTCACGTTAAACACAACAGCAAACAAACAGCAACGAAGACAACAAAAACACACTAAATTTCACGTTTTGGTAACATTTTAACACATCACAAGCAAAACCTAAAATCCCTAATTTCCTTCAATCGAACAACCACAACAACAACAATTAAGGAACTATTTCGACTACATGTTATTCATGGTAGATTCTCTATTTTCCAGCAATGATTAACACAACAAATGCAATAAATCTACACACCCAATTTCCCCACATACAATATTTCATAAACCCTATTATAGGAAAGGAATCTCACTCTTACCTTGTTCAATTGATGACAACTCTATGGGTCTCCAATTCACACTTCCGATTTGGCATCATGGATGAAATCTCCAAGCTTGTTCCTATTGTCTTGCCTCTTTCTCTTAAAACATTGTTTTCTCCAAATGAAAACACTACACTTCATATCTCTAAAACCCTAATGTTATTATTTCAATTGGGCTTAGATAACAATTCTTCACAAATTAATTTAGGCCCAATAAGATAAATTGTAACACCCTATTTCTACCCGGCAGTTATATGCAAGAATCAAAGTTTCAAAATTTCTTAACAAACGAATGAGGCGTTAGATATTCATTTCAAAACAAATCACTTCATCGCATTTAGAGAATACATAGCACTTTATTTAACCAACTAAACAAATACTCAACATATAATACTCTTCAAAACAGAATAACTTCTTCCATTAAAACATGGCGGAATCATAGTTCCCAATCTTTAAATCAATAACATGTTATTCAGCTAAGATAAAATAATATACAACAACATCATAACATCATAAATCTTCCCCCCGAGTGCTACGTATCTGAGTGAGAACTGACTCAAGTAACGGTAACTAAATCTTCATACTTGAACACATGCACGTTACCAATATAAAGGCAACGGCGAAACAAGAGAAAAGGGTGAGATATCAAATCATATAAGTGAGCGCATGATAAATTATATATTAGGAATTAGACATATATAGTTATCACATCACAAGTATCAATGTTGCTATACACTTCATGTTTTCACTAATTCACAAATCTCACATACTTTTTATCTCACAACAAGTCACCACAAATCATATTCACATCAATTACATATAAATCTCATTCAGTTACTTTGCAAGCTAATTCACGATACATCACATATAAGTCACACAATTATAGTCTCCAAAACATCACCACATATAAGTGTCATACCCCAAAATTTGCAGTCTTCTATGCATCTTCAATGGCTCAAGTTTCAAAGGCTTATTCAGGTCACTCTCTCATATATCAAAGTATCTCCATCAAACTTCAATCCCAAGGCTTTCCCATTCAAAGGCTCAGATGATTAATAATCGACTATGTTGACCTAAAAGTCAACTATAGTCAAAGTACAGTCAAACTTCAAGATTTTTGGTCAACATCAAGTATGTGAGGTCACATCCATCATTTGATCAAAGATTGATCATGATTCCATTAATAGAAACTCAGAGATAAACAAATACAGAAAGGTTCAAATTAGGGTTTCTTAGGAGAAAGTCAACCCAACTTTGACTGGGCATAACATTCACATGGAACATCAAAAAGTCCCCACTCAAAGCCTATTTTGAAGGAAATTGGATTCCCTACAACTTTGTCTCTCACAAGCCAGGGCTAGAAATGATTCATTTGAGAGATACAATGCAAAAGATTACAGGTCATTTTCAGGCATCCTCCAAGAGCAGTTTTTTTGTCAAAGAGCATATGATCAAGATAAAAGCTCCAAATGAAAAATATATTCCAAAGTGGCTTATAGAGGACCTCTTGGGGTTTCCAAAAAGTCTTAGAACTCCCTCATAGTTTAAAAATTGAGTGAGATATGATTGATCAAAGTTGGGTGATTTTAGGCAAAGATGGAAAATTTCATAAAAGAAAACAAAAATGACTTAGGCAAAATTTAGGGCATCCCGATGGATCAAACTCAAAGGAGTTGGTTCATGCAAAAATAAGGGATAAAAACAAAGGTTAAATACAAAGGATAATCTTGTGACTGCTAAATCATCGAAGCTTCTAATCAACGCTTGAATCTCTACAACATTTTTCATTGGTGCTTGGACCTCTACTAGGGCTTCTGCTCAACGTCAAGACTGAAACGTTTCTCTTACAAACAAAGCACATTCATTGGATTAGGCGAATTTTTAGGATTTGGAGATCATCAAGGAGAAAGGGGTGGGTTAAATAAATTTTTGAGCCTTATATCCATTGTTTCTTAAAACATGAACCAGGCCAAGTTACAACACTTAAAAGTCCTAATTGAGGCAAGGTCAACTACGAAAGCATACTAAGTAGGATTTTGTTATACTGACTCCTAATGTCTGTTAAAACTAGTTCTAACCACTACGCTTCTCCAAGCATTCATTTCTAATCATCTAATCCTAATTCATAACGGAATTCGATTTCAAAACTTGCATACACATTGCATTGGAGTTACTTCTCAAAGGGTACAATGCCATCTACGAATATGCACTTAGCACAAAAGGCGATCATTTTTTATAAAGACCCTTGAATGGGGAAATCACGTCCAGAGGGTTTTCCTAAACAGGGGCATACAACCAAACATCCTATTAACTAGGGGGTATTCATCCTAAGGTTCAATCAATTCGGGCCACATCTCGAAGCAATCAGGGGCATGTCAAACATGGAAAGAATTCAAATTCAAAGGATAGAACACTATGGATAGTCCTTCATATCTTGGAGATCAAGGGCATACCCTTCAATTCAAACGTCGAAGCATATGACAAGGTTATTTCTCGGGGCACTTCCTTCATGGCTTGGAGATCATAGGAGTCTTTTCCACTAAATATTGGGGCATTGGATCTCAAATCCATAAGACGCACAACATAAGTAGAAGGCGCTCTCGCGCTTTACAACATCGGACAAATCTTTCTCCTAACTACAATCTTCAAAGTTAAAAAAAAAGGTATTGGGGAATCGCGCTAGCATCCAACAACCATCCAACCTCGGCGAGCTATATACGCTTGGTTATCAACAACCTACCATTGGGGCATTATGCAAATACATACAAATCATGCATTACACACATGGGTCGATACATTGCACCACACCTTTTTAGGTAGTCTTCTTTAAGACAAATCCTACGGTCCTTTCTAGGAACCTCTTCAGGTAGTCTTTTTAAGACATTACTGTTCTAAAAACCTTTTCAGGTAGCCTTTTCTAAGACAATCATCGTCATTTCCAAGAACCTCTTTAGGTAGTCTTTTTCAAGACATTCTACGAACCTTTTTAGGTAGTCTTCTTTAAGACGAATCATCATCATTTCCAAGAACCTTTTTAGGTAGTCTTCTGTAAGACATTATTTTGCCAAGAACCTTTTCAGGTAGTCTTCTTCAAGACATTTTCTTTTTTTCTAAGTACCTTTTCAGGTAGTCTTCTTCAAGACATTCCTTTTTCTAAGTTCCTTTTCAGGTAGTCTTCTTCAAGATATTTTCTTTTTTCTAAGTTCCTTTTCAGGTAGTCTTCTTCAAGACATTCCTTTTCTAAGTACCTTTTGAGGTAGTCTTCTTCGAGACATTCTTATTCTAAGTACCTTTTCAGGTAGTCTTTTTTTTTCAAAGCAATTTGGCATCCTTTTCAAGAATCTCTTCAGGTAGTCTTCTCTAAGACATTCTACGAACCTTCCTAAGTAGTCTTTTCTAAGACATTCGTTATTCTTTCTTTAAAACCCTTTTTAGGTAGTCTTTTAAGACATTTTTCAGCCTTTCAAGATAGGCTTCTTTAAGACATTCCTCATCCTTTGCTAAGAACCTTTTTCAGGTAGTCTTCTTTAAGACAAATTTTCACATCCATTCCAAAAACCTTTTCAGGTAGTCTTATAGAAGACATTATTTCGTTCCACTCATTACATCAATCAACATATGCATGAGCATAAGCATTATCCCATACATCAAAACATCCAATTCAAAGCTCTGGTATTAAACCACATTGTCCACTTGCTTCCCGGTAACCTTACCGATGCCAGTAACCTTACTGTTGGCTTATTCTCAATCACCTGAATGACGTATCCCGGTAACCTTACCGATGATAGCAATCTTTCTGTTCATTTCTCTCACAAAACATATACATACGCATTAGCATTAGCATATACATATCATCTAGCGCATTCTCATACTACAAAAAAAAAACTGTTCCAACCCTCGTGTTGTAATAAGGGTGTTCTCCGACCCACGAGTCGTAAAACATTTGACACGCTATTGTCTCCGACCTGCGAGTCGTAAAACATTTGACATACTATCTTCCCCGACCCTCGAGTCGTGAGTCTCCAAACAAGTGAATCCTTTTCATACAGGAAAACAATCTTCTATGCAGGTAAATTTGTCCGAACCATGGCAAGTGGATCCCAATGGTACAGGTGAGCTCGCTAGAGCTATAGCAAGTGATCCTTTTGGGGATTAATCGAAACTACGATAGTAAGCAGGTATGGCTAACTGCGACGACTTACTAGACCAATAGTAAGTGGGTCATACCATCTACGATAAGCTTACTCCAACTACGATAGCAAGTAGGTATGGCTAACTGCGACGACTTACTAGAGCTAGTAAGTGGGCCACACCATCTGCGATAAACTTGCTGAAACTACGATAGTGAGTAGGTATGGTCAACCGCGACGACTTACTGAATAGTAAGTGGACCTTACCATCTACGATAAACTCACTCCAACTACGATAGTAAGCAGGTATGGCTAACTGCGACAACTTACTAGACCAATAGTAAGTGGGCCCTACCATCTACGATAAGCTTACTCCAACTACGATAGCAAGTAGGTATGGCTAACTGCGACGACTTACTAGAGCTAGTAAGTGGGCCACACCATCTGCGATAAACTTGCTGAAACTACGATAGTAAGTAGGTGTGACTAACTGCGACGACTTACTAGAGCTATAGTAAGTGGGTCATACCATCTGCGACAAACTTACTCCAACTACGATAGTGAATGGGTATACCAACCGCGACGACTTACTAGAACTATAGTAAGTGGGTGTTAGCTGAAGATTTCGTCTTGTAATATTTGTCCTTCGAAGAAGTGGAAAATCGAAGGAAAGATGGTTACTGATGGCCATCCCTTAAAAATAAAAGATGGCTACTGATGGACATGCTTCGAGAATAAAGATTTCTAAGTTCGTTATGAAGATAATGAATACTGAAAGCTAGTGAAAGTATGTGTCTTCGGGGACTTAGACAAAATTTATAAAATATATTCAAGTATTACTACTTAGCGTGTTTTCGTAGTGTTTTTAATACACTGCCACGCGTCGAAGACGGACTCAGGCGGGAAGATTTGAAATTCGAAGACGGTTTTGTAACTGTCCAAGTAACAGATGGCGTCGCTGGAAGTTCTTATGAGAGACGTGGCAGCAGATTAGTGTAGGACCGTTAAGGTCGAAACTAGTATAAATAGGAGTCTCAATGTTAGGATTCTGTGTGTTCATTTTGTACAAATCACTCACATATTTACTCAAGTATCAAGTGTTAAGAGAAAGAGTTCGCTGAGAAAATGTACGTATGACACCACCACTTTAATACATGTGTATTATCTTTCGTTTTCAAATATCTTTCAGAATTACTGCATTCCATTTACTTCTTGCCATTTACATTTCTGTATCTTTACTTTAATGTCATTTACTTTCGAATTACTTTCATGTCATTTATTTTCAAAGTCTTTAACGTTTCTGCATTCTAAGATTCTTTACGTTTTAACAGTCCTTTTAGTTTCATATGTTATGTTACTTATCTTTTCATTGAAATCATACTTACATATAACAAAGTGATTATCAAGATTACTTGTTCTTTAATCGAACAACGCTTATTGAAGAAGACGAATCATGAATATGGTTCAAATGAACATTGATAACAATCTTTTTGACTATGTGTCCTAGGATCAATCTAGTCGATCCTGCGAGTAACCAAATCATATTTATTATAGTTTGGAAGACTAGCGGTTGTTTACCGGAAATCACCGTAAACAAATTGGCACGCCCAGTGGGACAGTGTCAAGCGGATTGTTTTAATCAATTGCTTTATTTTTGTCTAGACAATATCAAGACCTTGTATGAACCTTAGGAACGGTAAATTAACGAACAGTGCACAACCGATTCCCAAACGAAGGTACAACAAGAAAATGGTCGTTACGGCCAGTGCAGGGGGTGATCGAGATCCCCCACAAGGTTCAGGATCAGGAGCGGCAAATTCGACTTCCACTCAAGGAACACGGGATACAACGGGTCCAAATGGATCGAGACCTGCAGATAATTCCCAGGCTATGCCTGAAAATAATACAGGACCCTCAGGGACTATTCCAGTTTCAGTGTCGACAACCGCACCCTCATCCACAAGTGCAGAGGACGTACCGTTTTCCTCGACAAATGCTGCAAACAATTTGTTTGGTCAAG